>NW_026863066.1:0-167008 GCF_026571515.1 Ruditapes philippinarum | reverse complement strand
AAAAAAAATTGGAGTAAATATGTTACCCTTCTGCTTCGCATACGGATGTTAAATCTCATATGTTCCATCTACTCTTCATCTATAATATTCAGGTAATAACCTTTTTTTAAAACTATCTTATTTTATCATTTTACAAACATTCCAACGGTCCAGACAGATTTATTATGTGTAACGTAAATCTCGTATACGAATCAACTTGTCTAATGTTATAAGGGAGACAATCTATTATAAAACTGACCTACGTATTATCTTGAAGTTATCTTTCTTTAAGGTTATAAGATGAAGAAAAACAAATGGAAAGCCATGTTGACATAATGTAAATAAATGTTACATAGCTTTAGATAACTGAACTTAATTTCGTTTTACTGTTTGGCAGGATATGTCATCCCATTAAAAATATCTGTTATAGTTTTCAATTCAAATTCAAGATAAGTAAAACTCCCTGAAACTCCATTGAGAACGGCCTAAAACATAAAATATTAATTTATTACAGGGATCAGTTGTGGCATTTCAAGTTGAAAGAAAATTATTAAGAAATATAAATTCTACTCAGAAAAAAATTGAAAATCGTGCTTTTGTGCGGAGTGAAAAGCGTTGCAACGCTTCCACAAAGCTGCTCCACCAGTTAAAACAGACAGCCGTCACATAAACCTTGATTTGAACCTTACAAAACAGACCCAACAAAAATTATATCTTTAGATGAAATCCAAAAGCTATATATAGAAGCTACTAAAGAAGTCTAAAATTTACAAATATTCGGAAGGTGAGAAAGAATTGCTGTTTTTCGATGAAAGGTGTGATTTGGTTCTATTAATTATTATTAAGTTTACCAATTATCTTGAACCTATAATTTCATAATTGTATCCCTGGTGAGAACGGGGTTGCTCAGACAAGAAGAAAATGAACATTTTTGATACAGAACAGTGTAATCATTCAAATAATTACGTGGAATAGCTTAAGTCTACTTGATGTCTGCGATCACTAGGGCGTCCCAACCTAAACCAAAGTGTTGGGAGGGCATTCCTTGAATAAGTCTTTTCACCGTGGGTAAGCAACTTTGGTTACGTGACCACAAAAGTCAACGTACACGGCCAAAATAGCTCGGCTGAGGTAAGTTTTTTAGTGATTATTTTTCTATCGAGCCAATTCAAATTATGCTACATAGCCTACCGACCGCGGCAGTTCCGATGCTTTCTAAAAATGTATTTAGTTTCGTCCAACGTATTGCATTTTATGAGAACATTCAAACAATATTTGCAAATTGTCGATGACAACGTACACACTTTTGTGTAAAAGTGTTAATGAAAACTTGATAAATGATACGCATGTCAGTTCTAAGTAAAATTTCAGGTCTTAAAATATATAAGAGAAAGTTTTAATGAAAAAAGAACTGGTTTCCTGCTGTCATTTTTTGTATTTATTTAAAAATTGACCAATTTACAGAAATGTCAACGTACACATGCTGTCTAGAAAGTGTTAACGTACACACTCCCAATTTAGTTTGATAGTGGTCTGAACATGAGACTGTAACTTCGAAATAGGTGGCTTTTTCCAACAAAATTTAGATTGCCCTCTCAGACTGTATATAATTACTTTTTTTTTTTACAAAGGAAATAGTTTAGAGTGCATTCATTACGTCGCAAATAAGCTTAAACAACCTTTAACTTTTTATGTTATTTATTTTGAACTTTTGTTTTTAGAAGACAAATTTCCAGTTACTCAAACTGCTTAATGATTAGCTGAAACAGTCGTTTTTATATTTTATACTGTATTAATATAGATCGTATTACAATATAGATCGTAATAACAGTCATCTTAATAACGTAAACAGCCAGGATAAGGGTCTCTTGCTCAACCAGCTAGTGCCTTCCGTAGCAGCAAAAGGGTCCAAGCTTGACGATGACGCCGAGTTACAATTTTATAGTATCGGTTTTCAGCAGTTGCGTCACTTGATCCCTATGATTACATCGCTAATGTTCTATTTACATTATATTTTCAAGAATATATCTACTTGCACTTGTTATGTAAAAATATCTTTTGAACAATTCACCATTTTATAGGTTGGTTAAGGCAACCAATTACCCTTTGTTAAATGGTTAGTTACTAGTACCAAGCTTTTACTGCTCAAGAAACCAGTTACTGGAAAATGGTTACTAGTAATAATATTTTGTGCGCAATGTATGAGATATAGGTATGAATCAATGACATTGTTTAAACATTTGAAAAGTTATATCAAGTACCACAGTCATATGACCCACTAGTAATCATAGAAATGCCACAATATATATTGAAATGATTGTTACAATGCAGACATTTTATCGACATTTTGCTCAAATAAAATGGTTTGCTTGAATTTAAAATTTTGATTGCAATTCAAATTATTAAAATGTATGGCACTTGAGCATTTGTGTTGAATACATATCATAGACTTGTAAATTAGCAGACATGGTTGGCAAAATTTGCAGTTAAACAACAAGGGCAAAGAAAACTGCGAATGCAAAAATACATATCAAGTCTAATAAGCTAGTCCATTGTTAAACGCAGATAGAAAATTGGTTATTAGAAAATTAGCATTATTTTGTATTAAAGCATTTGAAAGACGAGACAATTTGGTAGATTAGCATATCAATATGATATTATTAATGTAGAAATTTATTTTTGGCATACTCAATCAATATGTTAGCTATGTCATAATATTTGAATATAACTGATTGAATTTGTTATGATATGATTCTTGACGCATGCATTGTAATAATTATACATGTATATGTATGTTATGATGATGGGTGTTGAGCCAAAGTCAGAAATAAAGTATATGTTCTGTTCTGTTCTGTTCTGTATTAAATAACAATGTTTATTACATGTGGCAATTAAATAACTAGTGCAAGGAGATGTATTATTGAAAATATAATGTTAATAGAACGTTCGTGATGTAATCATAGGGTTAAAGTGACATAACTGCTGAAATCCTGGCTGTTTACGTTATTAAATGATTGTAATATGATCTATATTAATACAGCATAAAATATACAAACGGCTGTTTCAGCAAATCATTAAGCAGTCTGAGTAACTGGATTTATTTATTTTAAAAGAAAACCACAAAAGAACAAATAAATAACAATATAAAACAGTTAAAGGTTGTTTAAGCTTATTTGTGATAATATGAATGTACTTGCAACTTTTTTCCTTTGTATAAACCTGTACTAATATACAGTTTGAGAGGAAAGCCAACTAGCTTTTTGTTAGAAAAAGCCATCTACTCCAAAGTTGCAGCCTCATGTTCAGACCACTATCAAACTAAATTGGGAGTGTGTACGTTGACATTTTCTATACAGTATGTGTATGTTGACATTTCTGTAAGTTGGTCAATTTTTAAATAAATACAAAAAATGACAGCAGGAAACCAGTTCTTTTTTCATTAAAACATTCTTTTATATATTTTAAGACCTGAAATTTTACTTAGAACTGACATGCGTATCGTTTATAAAGTTTTCATCAACACTTTTACACAAAAGTGTGTGCGTTGTCATCGACGATTTGCAAATATTGTTTGAATGTTCTCATAAAATACAATACGTTGGGCGAAACTAAATACATTTTTAGAAAGCATCGGAACTGCCGCGGTCGGTAGGCTATGTAGCATAATTTAAATCGGCTGGACAGAAAAATAATCACTAAAACCTCAGCCGAGCTATTTTGGCCGTGTACGTTTGACTTTTGTGGTCACATGACCAAAGTTGCTTACCCGCGGTGCTTTAACTTGTTGATCTTTACTGTCATATTATAATCTTGTCTGTCTTAAAAATTATCCAAACAAGCTGCATTGAACTTGAAATCTGTTTAGAAAAGGAACGGATACAACTTTAAAAGGTCATGATGTTTTTATTTATTAACCCATTACCCCATGAGCATTTTGTGAAAAATGGCTGTTTTCATTGAAAAGTCTCCCGTTACAAGTTCAAGTTGCTATAAAACTATAAAAACTGCTTCAATACTTATTAAACTTGGCACAAATGTTGACTGGACCATTGCCTTTGTAACAACATGCTCAGTCTGAAATTTCCTTTTACCATGGCAACTAGGGGACATCTCAAAATTGCCAAAAAACACTATTTTGCGTTGATTTTTTCCATCAAAATTGATTTCAAAGTGCTGCCACTTCTCAATAGATTGAGATAGAGTCAAAGGCTTTTTAGCATTGGTTACACATTACCTTATGATCGACCTGGGGCCTTTTTTAGCCTCCCACAAGTCCAAAATTTTCTTGGGCACATCCCCCTTCTGGCAACCCCCTGATGTATCTTTTGGATGGGGGGCCGCGCCGAAAAAGTGGTCAATATTTTTAACAACATTTCTTAAACAAAAACAAGTGTTTGAGGGCCTAAATAAGGCATTTTTTTTCACCATTTGAGAAAGCAAAAAGGGGGGGGGGTTAAAAAGGCGTAGAAAGGCGTATATATCTGGTAATGGGTTAAACAGCTTTGATATAGGAATGAGGAACGAGTGCTTGCATGTAACCCTCTTCATTACCTACAGCGGCAGGTTTGCTTTAAAATATACATTTAAATTTATACTTTATATTTTGTCATTTTCCCCTCACAAGGAATTATTGGATTACTGCATTGAAAGGTGTCCGGGGCCCGTACTTGACAGCGAAAGCTGCATTTTGTGCTCAAAATGGCGGATGGACCCTCATTAAGCAAAGACTACATGTACATGGTTAACCACTTTACTCACAACATACATCTTAAACGGTGTTGCAACATATAACGGCAACACAAACCTCCTTAGCAATAATCTTTAAAAAGAAGCATGCGAGAGGTCTTTTTGCTGCTGTTTAATTCGATAATATTTGGCGATATTTTTTGCATAAAAGACACACTGAATTGTTATAAATTACAATTATTTAACAAATAGAATTTATTATATACATGTATATTGAATATAGTATCATAATGAAAGTTTGTTTTAGAGAAATGGATACTTTTTCTAAAAGGGAACAATTTATGTTATGTCATCAACTGAATCTAAAATAAATGATATACACATGTGTAATATATACATATATACATATATTAAAAGTAGTATCAAAATAAAAGTTTCTAATAAAATTCAATAAGCACATTTTCGGTTTATATTTTGGTAAGTTTATGGATATATTTCCTCAACATTTTCCAAAACGGGCATAAAGTTTGGTAATCAAACAATTTTAAGTCCCAGATTTATATAAAAATGTTTATATCAATTGATTGAAATAAACAGTATATAAAGCTGTATGCCTCCAACCCCAATATTTGAGGAAAATCTTGAGTTAAATGTGTGCCATTTGCGCCAAAATATCTCCGTTGCGTTATTTAGTCATACCGGTTCAAAAGTTTAAGGAGCAGCAAACTTTCGGTACACGGTTCACTCGGTCATATAATAGTGCACCGTAATGTTCACTGTTACTATTTATCGGATCATGAAATAGTAAAACGCTATTCAGAAAACAATACGTAATCGATTTATACATTTTAAAAGATTAAAACGGAATGAAACATCCGCGTAGCGCTAAGTATCGTAAATGATATTTCCCGATTTTTCTATGTACCGATTTGTTTACTTCAATGTTAATTAAGTCGTATTTTGAAACGGAGCATGCGCAAAAATGACATTCGTTCACTGCAAAAATGGATGCCGCCAGCAATCAGTCTGAACACTGTGGAGAGGTCTGGAAACCGCATATTTTAAAGTCTACCCTTCTCGTAATACAGGGGAATCCTGTGATCAGTTTCCATACATCATGTCCTCGGTGCGTGTATACGGTCGCATAGTCGAAAACCTCTAATTAATTAATAAAAGCGTTTTGGTACCGAAAGATCTGGTGCTTAAAAAGGACTGTTTAATTAAATGCCTAATTAGGAATTTGTTATTTTCGTTTTATGAGGTAAGACCATGCTGACATTTAAACAAAACTTTAAAAGCCTGAATAGGAGTACTAAATTATATATTTGAAAAAAAAAACACTTGTTTTAACTTTGTAACTTCTAGTCACAACTACGGTATTACAATTAGGAGGGAAAAAAACTAATTACGATCTTGTTTCTCTAAATTAGGAATTTTGAAAGAAAAAAAAGAAATAAAAGCAGGACCTTGTTTCTCTAAATTAGGAGTTTTAAAAGATAAAAAAAAAAGCAAAAAAGATAGAAAAATAGAAATATTAGCAGGAGTTGGAAAGTAATAGACATTTTCGACCATGCGACCACATACATGCATCGAGGACATGACTTAAGGAAAGTGACCGTGCGACCACATACACGCATCACAGGATTCCCCTTCTCATACGAGAAAGGGACAAAGTGCTGTCCGCCCTTTTATTAAAGGGCAGACTAAAAAATTTGCCTTTTCCTTATTGTTATAAATAAGTAGGCTATTTTTCATAGATATGTTTTGAATTGGTATATATACAACAATAGTAATGCAAACCAAGCGAGGTATCAGTTGTCGTCCTTTTAAGTTTGCAATGAAATTTTAAAAAGATCATATTTAATTTCTAGGAAAATTTTAAGTTTACAGTTGTTTTCTACTTTTCATTCTCTGTATATCATAGAATTATTTCATTTTTGCCAGACATGAACGTTTCAAAAACGTTTTATATGCATTAAATACGGAAGATATATTTTCACACTTTGTTTGCAAATATTTACCTGGGGGCACTTTTGCAAAAGAACGCTTTAAATTTCCATATTCGACTTATTCTAACGTTACTTGTAATGATAGAAAGGGTTATGTGCTGCAAGAAAAAAAAAACATTTGAGGAGCCGACAATTCTGACACTGATAAGACAATCTTAACCTGCTGAATTTGTTAAATGCATTTCTAAAGCTTCCATTTTTTAAAACTGTCTGGGAATGTTAACTTAATAAGATAGAAATTTCAAAAGTTAGCAAGCCATAAGAACGGATGAGTCTAACAAGTATCTACATTCATTTCGGTTCATTTCGGTTCTAACAGTATAAAAGATGAGCGTCATTTTGGTAGTTGGATATTCGAATAACCAACTACATACTAGCTGGTTGGTTATTCGTAATTCCCAACTGTTTAACAGCTGGTAGCTGGTAATTCAATCCACTATCGCAAGCATGAAATGTTCGAACACATCACACATAAACATAGAATAAAGGAGGAGACCTAGTAGGTTATTTACGCAATCCCCAACTTCCAACCAGACGGTATATATTTAATCGAACATGACATGTTTTCCTTTCAAAACACAAAGTAATTTTCAAGAATAAAAGTATCAGATATATGGCATGATAGATTAATCCTACCAAATGGTATCACCCCATCTCCCTACATAGACCAGGGGAGTCAGGTGGTTATTCGCGCAAAATACCGAACTACCAACCAAAAGGTAGTTGGTATTCGTACTTTGCATGTATTCCTCTCAAAACAGAAATAATTTTTCCGGAATAAGGTAACAGATAATAAAGCAAGATCTTCAACATCGCAACGCCCTGTTCCCCTCTGTCTGCATATATATTCCTCTAAAAATATTAAGTAATTATTCTTGAAAAAAATGTTACGGATATATAACAAGATGTTTCTACAACATGGTAACATCCTCTTTACCATAAAACGACCAGGGTTTCAGTTGGTTATTCGCGTGAATCCCCAACTTCAAATGTTGTTTTTTTATTATTATTGTTGTTGTTTTGTGTGTTGGTCCTTTTTTGTTGTTTTGTTTTCATTATTATTGTTGTTGTTTTGTGTGTTGGTCCTTTTTTGAAACATTTTTCTTGCAGGTCAAATGAGAAACTTCCGAGGACAAGTAGAAGTGTTCACTCTATTTTTTCAAAACTAATTGATATTAAGTAAATAATTCGGAGTAGTAAAGATCGCCGTTTAATATGTTACGCTTGTGCTTCACATACATATGTTAAATCTCATATCTCATATGTTCCACCGGTTTTCTAAATACTTGTTTCACATTTTTTTGTGATCTATAATAATCAGGTAATAAACTTTCTTGAAACTTTATCTGATGTAATCATTTTACAAACATTCCACGGTCCAGACTTTATAGACAGAAATTCAACCATTCATTTATTATGTGTAACACTACTTATGATTTCGTCAACTTCTCTGATGTTATAAGGGAGACAATCTACTATAAACTGACCTATGTATTATCTTGAAGTTATCTTTCTTTAAGGTTATATAATAAAGAAAAACAAATGGAAAGCCATGTTGACAGAATGTAAAAGTAAATGCAACATACCTTGAAATTACTGAATTTGAATTCGTTTTACTGATTGGCCTGATAAGTCATCCCATTGAAAATAAATGAGCCGCGTCACGACAAAACCAACATAGTGGGTTTGCGGCCATCATGGATCCAGACCAGCCTGCGAATCCGCACAGTCTGATCAGGATCCATGCTGTTCGCTTACCAACTCTATTACAAGTGGAGAAACTGACAGCGAACAACATGGATCCTGATCAGACTGCGCGGATGCGCAGGCTGGTCTGGACCCATGCTGGTCGCAAACGCACTATGTTGGTTTTGTCGGGACGCGGCTCAAATGCAGTTGATATAATTTTCAATAAGTGAAACTCCATTGAGAATGGCCTAAAACATAAAATATTAATTTATTACAGGGATCAGTTGTGGCACTTAAACTGAAAGAAAATTATTATAAAATATATATACTACTCAAAAAAATTGAAAATCGTACTTTTGTCAACAAAGCTTCCCCACAAGTTAAGACAGACAGCCGTCACATTAACATTGACTTGAACCCAACAAACAATTATATCTT
Source organism: Ruditapes philippinarum (assembly GCF_026571515.1). NCBI lineage: Eukaryota > Metazoa > Mollusca > Bivalvia > Venerida > Veneridae > Ruditapes > Ruditapes philippinarum. The sequence continues at coordinate 158,207 of NW_026863066.1, read as the reverse complement.
TAGCTACTAAAGAGGTCTGTAAAGATATAGAATTACAAATATTCGGAAGGTGAGGAAGAATTGCTGTTGTACTGTGTTTTGCTGTCTAAGGCTAAGGTTTTCGGCATTAAACTGGTTTTTCATTAGTTTGCTATGTTTGAACTTGAGGACAGGCCTCATGGTTATAAAACTTTTTCTGAGTACCGTCTCAAATCTCAGGATTTTCATTGGTCAGTGTTTATTCTGTGACAGTTTCTGACAAATCAAATACCTAAGATCTGGGTTTGAGCTTAGAGCATTTCTTTATAACATTGGATCTTGCGTAACATTTTAATAAAGTCCTTTGTAGAAAATTTCTTTTTGGGTGAAAGGTGTGATTTGATTATTTTAATTGTTAACAAGTTTACCAGTTTCCTTGAACCTATAATTTCATAGTTTTCATATCCCTGGTGAGAATGCGGTAGCTTAGAAAAGAAAAAAATGGACATTATTCATACAGTGTAATTATTTCAATAATTACTGGGAATTGTCTTTGTCTACTTGATTAATGTGTCTGTAATCACTAGTACGTCCCAACCTAAACCAAAGTGTTGGGAAGGCATTTCTTGGATATGTCTTTTACTTGTTGATCTTTACTGTCATATTATAATCTTGTCTTCTAAACAAGTTGCATTGAACTTGGAATCTGTTTAGAAAAGGAACGGATACAACTTTAAAAGGTCATGATGTGTTTCTTTATTTAACAGCTTTCATGTAACCTTCTTCGGCAGTTTGATTTTAAATACACATTTAATATATTTTGTCATTTTCCCCTCACAAGGAATTATTGGATTACTGCAGAATCCTTGTTGCATAATTAAGGTTAGGCACGATTTTTTTACTATAATATTAAATCTTACATTTCCTTTATCACCATTTTGCAAATCGAAGAGTTTAAAATTTGGAGGGGAAATGACAGATGTACTTCATGAAAGTAAATGAATGACAGTAATAATAATACTGTTTCCACAGGAAAAATAGACAGTGTATGCAGGGTTGCTTTTAACAGAATACGACAGTGTACATTGCTTGTGTTTATATAGAGTTTACTGACTGTGAAAAACCTTGACCTAGCTGTTTGTAAATAATATTTTCCTTTATACACTCGCACACACCTCTCCAATTAATGTGTGTACTTAATATAATTTACATGTATGTAAATTTAACATTTGAGATTTTACGAAGTTTCGATATCTGTGTTTTTTTTTTGCTGAAGTGTAGTTTTTATAGAAGGTTTAATCTGGCATGTACTGGCTCTAAATATAGATACATGTATAAGATGATCAAATTCAGTGTAGAATGGTTTGAACATGGTTTGATCAAGGTAAGTGGTTATGACATTGAATAATCTATTGACGCAAAATAATAGATATTTAATTTAAGATATTTGATATTAAAATGCAATATTTTTTATAATCTCTATCGTTTATTCTGATGTTTATATAGCAATTTTAATTTCCGTTGTAAATGATGTGTATATAATCAAATAACACTAACATGTCAGGGATTATTTATTTTATTCACATGACATATATATATAGTTAACGTTACTCTATATATAGCATAGAACCTATATTGCAGGAAACCAATTTCTATTGTATGTTACGTTTTAATTTATTTAAAGCATTGATAGGCAGATATGCTGGAATATTTAACCAGGCCAATTGTATTGAAACAACATTTCAACACAACATATTTACATTCTATATAATTATGCTAAAATAAATCGTCAATGTTCATTTCAAAAACAATCCTTAACTTGCTGTGAAAAAAAGCTGTTCATCCTGGAAAAATTATCACCTGTCTATATATATATACATGTTTGTATTTCCTATAGTCCTATACTGTACAGTTCACATTTCAAGAGTGAAATAGTTGGCCTACATCATGGATCAGTATATGAAAATGCAAGAAGAGCCAGTGGGCATTGATGAGTCAGATGTTGTGATGTATCCCATGGTAACATACAACCCAGAAACTGTAGAGCTGCACCCAGAACTAAAAGGTATGTTTAAATAACCATGTTGCCTTGTATGACTACAGTGTACTGTTTTCAATGTTTGACAAGAATACTGTTTTCCTTGTATGACTACAGTGCTGACTTCCTTGTATGACTAGAATACTGTTTCCCATGTTTGACTATAGTACTGTTTTCTTTGTCTGACTAGAGTATTTTTTCCTTGTAAATAATAACTACAGCTAGTACTGGTTTCCATTTATGACAACAGTACTGGGTTCCTTGTGTGACAACAGTACTTGTTTCCTTGTACGACTACAGTATTTGTTTCCTTGTATGACTACAGAACATGTTTCTTGTATGACTACAGTTCATGTTTCCTTGTATGACTACAGTACTCATTCTTGTATGACTACAGTACTGGTTTCCTTGTACAACTACAGTACTAGTTTCCTTATACAACTACAGTACTAGTTTCCTTATACAACTACAGTACTAGTTTCCTTATACAACTACAGTACTAGTTTCCTGATACAACTACAGTACTAGTTTCCTTGTATGACTACAGTACTAGTTTCCTTATACAACTACAGTACTAGTTTCCTTATACAACTACAGTACTAGTTTCCTTATACAACTAAAGTACTAGTTTCCTTATACAACTACAGTACTAGTTTCCTTGTACAACTACAGTACTAGTTTCCTTATACAACTACAGTACTAGTTTCCTTATACAACTACAGTACTAGTTTTCTTATACAACTACAGTACTAGTTTCCTTATACAACTACAGTACTAGTTTCCTTATACAACTACAGTACTAGTTTCCTTATACAACTACAGTACTAGTTTCCTTATACAACTACAGTACTAGTTTCCTTATACAACTAAAGTACTAGTTTCCTTATACAACTACAGTACTAGTTTCCTTGTACAACTACAGTACTAGTTTCCTTATACAACTACAGTACTAGTTTCCTTATACAACTACAGTACTAGTTTTCTTATACAACTACAGTACTAGTTTCCTTATACAACTACAGTACTAGTTTCCTTATACAACTACAGTACTAGTTTCCTTATACAACTACAGTACTAGTTTCCTTATACAACTACAGTACTAGTTTCCTTATACAACTACAGTACTAGTTTCCTTATACAACTAAAGTACTAGTTTCCTTATACAACTACAGTACTAGTTTCCTTATACAACTAAAGTACTAGTTTCTTATACAACTACAGTACTAGTTTCCTTGTATGACTACAGTACTAGTTTCCTTATACAACTACAGTACTAGTTTCCTTATACAACTACAGTACTAGTTTCCTTATACAACTAAAGTACTAGTTTCCTTATACAACTACAGTACTAGTTTCCTTATACAACTACAGTACTAGTTTCCTTATACAACTACAGTACTTATTTCCTTGTATGACTACAGTACTTGTTTCCTTGTATGGCTACAGTACTTATTTCCTTGTATGACTACAGTACTTGTTTCCTTATACAACTACAGTACTAGTTTCCTTATACAACTACAGTACTAGTTTCCTTATACAACTACAGTACTAGTTTCCTTATACAACTACAGTACTAGTTTTCTTATACAACTACAGTACTAGTTTCCTTATACAACTACAGTACTAGTTTCCTTATACAACTACAGTACTAGTTTCCTTATACAACTACAGTACTAGTTTCCTTATACAACTACAGTACTAGTTTCCTTATACAACTACAGTACTAGTTTCCTTATACAACTACAGTACTAGTTTCCTTATACAACTAAAGTACTAGTTTCCTTATACAACTAAAGTACTAGTTTCCTTATACAACTACAGTGCTAGTATTCTTATACAACTAAAGTACTAGTTTCTTATACAACTACAGTACTAGTTTCCTTATACAACTACAGTACTAGTTTCCTTATACAACGACAGTACTAGTTTCCTTATACAACTACAGTGCTAGTTTCCTTATACAACTACAGTACTAGTTTCCTTATACAACTACAGTACTAGTTTCCTTATACAACTACAGTACTAGTTTCCTTATACAACTACAGTACTAGTTTCCTTATACAACTACAGTACTAGTTTCCTTATACAACTACAGTACTAGTTTCCTTATACAACTACAGTACTAGTTTCCTTATACAATGAAAAAAATTTACTTCAAAACCTGATTAATGAATTTCTATCAGTATACAATTGACATTGGTAATTTCATAACAAATTATCTTCTCTGTGTTTGATTAATCCTTTTAAAATATATCATTAAATGAATTTGTTTTGCAGAAATTTTTATTGAAAATCAGGATCTATTCTATTGTATTAAATGTTTAAAATCAGCTAATTACCAATTATTGAACTGGAAAACTGATCTATAAATTTTCAGTTGAATATAAATTCTTACATAAATTATAGTACAACTTCTGCAGAACACCCCTCTTTGGAGCAACAACTTCTTTACAACAATTGTTTCATATCTTTCCAAAGTAAAACTTCACAATAAATTTAACTCTATTAAAGCAGCACTATGGCAACAATCAAAATTTTTGTCGATCAAGGGATGTTTCTCTGCAGAGATTTTACTGTATATTACAAATTTATTGAAAATTCATACATTTCAGATCAGCGACCACGGAGGGCACGTGAGCGTGTTTTACGTTACATATCATTAATCAGTATCAGCAACATTATTGTGGCATTGATTTGTATAATTACGTCATCAGTGGCCATCAACATGACTGCCTCGAACTACGAACCTTCTCTAGTTGTTTGTGTCATGGTAAGTGAATGGAAAAATGTTGTTTTTAAAGACCATCAACTTCGTCATTTTCGGTTTGTTACTTAGGTTGAGGAGCTCTTAATTACTCCTGCTTATATCCTAGTAAAGCACTTACTATTCTGAATTTATAAATTATTGTTCAGTTAAACAAGACACGCCTAGAGATCTATGTATTTAGCTGATTAAAATATAACCTGAATTTTTATGAAGACATACCAGTAAATATTTAATCAATATTACTTTCATTATTTTAGGTTATATTTGTTACCTGTCTCATTTGGTATTTAAGATTTGAAGGCAAGAAAACGTCAATTCAAAGTGAGGGAGTTTCAAAAATATTTTTATATTGTGTGAGTAGATTCCTTTATATACATAATTATATTTATATACAATATAGAGAGACAATAGCTCTATGATCCTACATATTGTATTAAATGTACCAGGTTATCATTTGAGAATCATAGTTATAAAATATGGAAAGTCTATTTTTTAATGGTTACCATAAGGAATATATGGAATGTACAGGGTGTGAAAAATGAACATAATACCCTCAAAATATACTGTACTGGGACTCCATCAACTGAGCTATTTGGTCACTTACACACTATGTCCCCTAATAAGTGAAGATTTCAATACCATGAGAGAATATGTATGGGTACTTGTACTATTAGTTAACTTGAAGTAGTAACTCCGATATATCAATCAATCAATATAACTGTAACATGGAATTGGTTTTACACAGAACTGGTTTTACATGGAACTAGGTCTACATGGAACTGGTTCTACACAGAACTGGTTTTACATAGAACTGGTTCTACATGGAACTGGTTCTACACAGAACTGGTTTTACATAGAACTGGTTCTACATGGAACTGGTTCTACACAGAACTGGTTTTACATAGAACTGGTTCTACACAGAACTGGTTTTACATAGAACTAGGTCTACATGGAACTGGTTCTACACAGAACTGGTTTTACATTGAACTAGGTCTACATGGAACTGGTTTTACACAGAACTGGATGGAAGCTGCCCTATGACCTAATCAGTGTTCTGTGATATAAGATTTAAAACTCAGCGAATTAAACCAATCCCATTGTGGCTAAGAGGTTGCCTTTATGGGTTGAGGCATCAGAATTTCAGCCACCGTTTAACCCTGCATGATCTTTAGGGGCAACTAAATGTGTTGGAATTAATGAAGTATATGCATCTGTTTAACTCTAGCAGGTAAGGTGGTTTGATCCCTAGTGTTGCTTAAAGTTAGTCACACCCGAGGTTAGCCAAATTTCAGAGCCAAATGACTTTCACTTAATGAATTCCCTAAAGCTCAATATAATGGTTTGTTTATATTTTTAAAATTAGTTAAAAATGTGTTTTTTGTGCAGTTTGGTTTGCCTAATATTGAAGATGTTGCAAGCTGAGATTAATACTTTTCTTGTTTCATTGCAGTTCCTAGCAACAGTTAGTTTTACTGTGATTATACTGATTGTAGCTGGTGTCGCAATGTACATACTCAGTCATGGAGAACTAGATGAATGTTACGAGGCAACAAATGAAATTGGAAATCTTGAAATAAACAATTGCTTGGATGAAATGGGCACGAGATACTTCTTAGCTTTACTGACAGTGACATTATTGGCAGCTATCGGAATAATATCAGTGGTGCTGTTGTGTTTTTATTTTTCTGTGGCACGTAAATTTTCGTTGAGATTAGGCGGAAACAATGAGGCGGGAAAAGTTGTTGTGATGGAAAGAGACGAAGGAGGACGTAAAGTTATTTATAGATATAACAGTGAAACTTCTGATAGTGTTGCCACTGATCACGCTCGACATGAACGCCCTGATGATGTCACATAGCAAGACTGGTGCTGATTTATGAGATTCAGAGATAAATTTCTCTGGAATTATGCTGTATATAAATTAAAGAAATTTAACTTATACCTTTATCTAAACTATCATATAGTCTTATATTGATGACTGACATTTCATCATTCAAAGTGAAAAAAGCAAACATTGTAGATTATACCTTTACCTGAATTATCATAATAGTCTTATATTGATGACTGACATTTTATTGATTATCATTCAAAGGGTAAAAAAGCAAACACTGTAGAAGTCGATTTTACCAATTTTAACAGAGAAGGTTTTGTTTGTTTTGTTTGTAGAATATTCTAGTTTTTTGTCTTGTTGAAATCCTTAAACTTTGAATGGAAGACATTCCATAATCTCAGCAAATCCATTACATAAATTCAGTAGGTAAATGACCTAGACTGGTCCCTGTCTAATACAGATCGGTACAATTGACTGATCGTCATGAAACATTTTCCACATAATTTAACCCTTCAATCGGGAAACCATTTCATTCCATCTGACTTATAAAGGCCCAGTTGTCTGTATATAATCATCATTAATTTACTGAAAAGTTTGCCAAACGCCCATTCTGAATCTTGAAGTCTGAATACTGAAGTCCTTGCAACTAATATTATCCACTTTTTGAGTCCGCTTCCTGGAATTAAGACATGTAGAAGCCATATGAGAAAACCTGGTTGTGATCAGAAAATGTCTCAAATCCATGAAACACTTCAGCCAACAGACCAATGGTTCCAGTAGTGTAAAGAGAAAATGTTTGCTTGCTTTATTATAATGTAGAATTTCTTTTAACTGTTGAATCAAAAGAAGCATAAAAATAAACAGTATATTTAATGTCTGGCTTTCCTACGTTATTACTGTTCAAGTGATTTAAACATTGTCAACTTTGAGGATACTTGATTCTATTACTATGATATAATGCATGATTTCAGTTTGTTAGTTACATGAACAATGACTGTAAAATTATGAGCAAGATAAAATTTATATGCTCTCCAAAAAAGTATGATAACATATGTTTAGAATACATGTATTTTGCAATATGAAAGTTAATTTTCCGATATATGTTTTTTTTTTTGTATTTAAATATAATAAAATGATAAAATTGTAATTTGTTCTTTTATCATTTTAAAAGTAAATCTGTTATATTTTGTGAGATAGGGTGAATGCTCTATTGTCCAATATATGGAACCTATTTTTGATCAATTCTGAAGCAGATGATAAGATTTACTCTTTAAACATGGTCAACATGGTCTATACTGTATCTGTATGATTCTTGTTCCTCTTAATGACTCTTGGTCAAAGTGAAACTACTTCTCGTGTACAACACAGACAGATCACAACAATGTATGAACTTGTAGCAATGTCCCTTTATTATTTCCAACATGAATTATAGTCATACAAGTCTACTCTTCCATGTGCAACTTCTCCTCAAGATCATAGTTTTCAGGATTTTGTGGTTCTATCATTTTTTGTTGAATTATGCTAAATATAATTCTGTGATGTATCCTGCATTTCTCTAATGTTTTGAACTATGCCTTCACACAACTATTTCACTAAGTGCCCTTGGTCATATTCTTGGGCTCATTTCAGAATTATGCCCCTTTTTACCACATACATGTATCTAATATTTCATACATATAGTTTACATTCTTCTATGTGTAATTACTCCAACCAAGAGATTTCAATTTCACAGAACTTGTCATTAAGTGCACTGGCTAATATTATCAGATTCAGGGTAATTTTTAGCTCGACTATTCGATAAGAATAAGTAGAGCTATTGCAGTCACACGAGCGTCTGCGTCGGTGTCGGCATAACCACTTGTGTTAAAGTTTTTGTAATACCTTAAATATTTTCCAAGTCCAATGACATATGGCTTTGAAACTTTGCACACTTGTTCACCATCATGACCCCAACTTGTAGACAGGAGGAGGTAACTCTATCAAGCATTTTGACAGAATTATGCCCCTTTTTCCACTTAGAATTTATGTTAAAGTTTTTGTAATACCTAAAATATTTTCCAAGTCCATTGACATATGGCTTTGAAACTTTGCACACTTGTTCACCATCATGACCCCAACTTGTAGACAGGAGGAGGTAACTCTATCAAGCATTTTGACAGAATTATGCCCCTTTTTCGACTTAGAATTTATGTTAAAGTTTTTGTAATACCTCAAATATTTTCAAAGTTCATTGACATATGGCTTTGAAACTTTGCACACTTGTTCACCATCATTACCCCAACCTGTAAACAGGAGGAGGTAACTGTATCAAGCACTTTTTTTTACTATCAAGCACTTAGAATAGACGAGCGTTGCTGTCCTACCGACAGCTCTTGTTAGAGTTAAGGCCCTTTGGTGTTTACTTACATACCATGTAATATGTACATATAAAAGGGACTCTACTGATTTTTTTTAAACATAATTGGACTGGAGTCACTAAATGTAGGTCTGGATAAGCAACTTGGGAGCAAAATTTTTTCCTTACTCGATTTTCTCAGAATGATTATTCCAATTGTCTAAATTGACCATAAAATGAAAAGCGTAGCAATGCTACAGAGCTTATATTGAATTTACATTTTTATACTTATAGGCTTTCTGACCTCAGTGGAGCTCCTTTAAGAGAAATACTCTAATGTTAGCAACTTCTCCTGTATTTCTCCAAGGGTTTTAATTAAACCCTCACAGACAGACTCCTATTGAAACCCTTAAGGGCATACAATTGGTGTTATGTGATTAAAAACTTGACCTTGTGACAACATCTCCAATCATTTTGTTATTATTCTCATAATAATATCAAATAACAAACAAAATAAGTCATAATTTATGTTTTTTAATTTACAAAATTCTCAATATTTTATCATCAATTTAACTAAACAACATTTGATGCAAAACAATGTGACACAAGAATATTTATATTAGTTAGAATCAAATCTTAGACATCAGATCTCTCTATATATAGAACAATGGTATCTGATAATGATGATTATATTACAATAATGGTAAAAATGCAGCTGAACACAAGATTTATTCATACAAAAATAATCATTACAAAGTATGTATGCATTTTAAAAAATTAAAGCATATGTCACAACAAGGTATGTGAAGTGACCAAGAAAAAAACAAATTCAAAAAAACTTTATAATCAATTTCAAAATTCTTCGGATGAATTAATCAAGTTCAAAAAGAAAAAAATGTTTGCATGTTGGCATACAATTGAATCTTTTCATTGGCCAATAACAAGACTGTGCTCAAAAAATCGACCAATGAAAGCTGATAACTTTGTTCTTGTTTTCAATTATACATTGAACAACCAGAGAAAATATAAAACAGTTCAAGTGTATCATTAAAAGTAACCAACTTCTGCGACCAGTATCCAGCTATGTCAGTCGCCACATCTATAAACCCTAATCTAGGCTCTAATAGACTATTAGTTTTCAATTTAAATATATATATAATATCAAAATCCCTTGTATTAGGACTGATCTATACTATTTCAACTCAGATAAGTGTTAAAAAAATGGCAATATTTATGTCATTTATGAAATTCTTGCACATCACTTCACACACCATGTTGGACAACTTTAAACAGCAGCATATTTTATAAATATGACAAACTTAGCTGTTTAATTCATGCACTGATAAAAAAGCCCTATCATGTTATGTATTTAAAAGCAGTGAAAATGGAACATAAGCTTTTTTAGAAATACAACTTTCTTAGGAACAACAAAATAATCCTTATTTATAAAGTATTTTTTACAATTTTTTTCTAAAATCAGAACTTAAAAATTTGTTAATACTTAAAAATCTGAAAATAATTTGATTACCATTTTTTACTACATTTATTTTTTTTGGTAAAATATATACTGACCCAATTTCTTAGATCACAGTTCAAACTCTGAATTAAAATAGGTCATGTGACCTCGATAAAAAAACAAACAAAAAATATCACAACAAAGAAAATACATGTGAGCACAAAAAACACAACTTATTTGATTTCATTATTGAAAGCACAATATTTTTATCACTTTAGTGCAATATATAGTTAACTCCTATTAAATTTAGAAGGACTTAACCCGTTACTGCACTGAGGTGACAAATTTTTGCTTTCAGTCTAGATCACAACACAAATGGCACAACCTTGCCTTAGTTAATTTTCAACAAGAACAAAAAGTTATACTTTTTAAGGCCATACTAAATTTATTATTGGTTTCTCATGAAATACAGTCTTTCTATAACAAGAAATAGAATTAAGTTCTAAGCCCGGGAGTCTGTTAAGCATAGAATACACACACATATTCTAAGCTTGAGAAACCAATTTTCTATTTGGTTTAGCCTTTACTCGAGAAACAAACATTGATATTATTAATACATCAAAAAAGATTAACATAAAAACATGGCAACTTGAAAACAACAGTACGACATTGATGAAAAATAAGTTTAATCTAACTTTATATATCACAAAATTGAACAAAACTGAACTTTTGATCCAGCCTTTCCTAGTATATGTGGATCCAGCCTTTCCTACAAAAAACCACAATAAAATGCAGGTATCTTTATTGGGGGAAAAATGGTATATAAAGAATGTTTTGCAGTATAAATTACTGCAAAACTATATAGTTGAAAAACTTTTGATTTTCTAAGTAGAAACATAGTATATCACAACCTTTACTTGTAAATTGAATCTTGAAATTACATGAAGTATAAATCGTAAAATTAGCATCCTAGTACATTATGTATATTGGTAATAAATACACTATCTATAATTGTACAGCACTTAAGTGATTCTTGTTTGAAGCTATGACTATAGCTTTGTTCAGGTAAGTAAAACCCAAATTTCATATTATTGACTTTAAAAAAAATTGAAATCGTGTTATCAAAAAAGGAGTTTGTTTCAAATGAAATTTGTCAAGAATTGATTGCAGTCTCAAAGTATTTGGTCAAGAAGCACTTTTCAGGTTCTGTCAATCAATTGCGGTCCCCGTAGAATAGTCAGATGTGGGGTTTCCCACTATCTTTCAGGAAGCACTTTATTTTACATGTTAAGACACTTAGGTGTCTGAGGTCAAGACGGTTATAAAAGAGATCTTAACAGATTTTTTTAATATTTAAACATCATGTCAAAAAATGTCATTCAAATAACAGTGAAAACTTAACAGGTTCATTTCATTTTGGCTGCTAGGATTAAAACTTAATTTCTGATTCGGAAAATCAATAAAACTTCAAAATTTAAACATTGAATACTGATTTTATAAACAAATAAATAACATTAAACTCTCCCCTTATCATTTAAATTTCTGTAACACTGTAACATTCAATGATTTTACAGAATTACAGAAACTAGCTTTTTGAAACTTAATATTAGTGTTATGGAAACAAAAAATTTATTCAAAATCGATTAGAAATGAAACATGTAACGGAAAAATAAACTAATATTGTAATGTCTGAAGTGTTCTTTTTGTCAAAAGCGAAAAAAGAAGGTTCACGAAGAAAAAGAATTTAAAATGGAAGAATCTAGATTTTAACATGACGTTTAAGTCTGAAAACTTCATGTCAGAAACAAATTGTTGCAAATTTTCCAAAAAAACAATGAAAAAGTTTGAAAAAAAATAATGAAAAAACAAACACAAGGAAGCGCTTTTCAATAAAAAAAAATTTGCATGTGGGAGGTGAGGAGCAGTAGGTGGGTGGGGTAAGTCATATGCCAGAAGCAAATTTTTATCACATATTAACCATGAACAATTTAAATAGCACCTATAAAATTTACTGAAACACTATCATACAAAAATGGAAATAAACCTAACAAGTGCAGAAAATTGAACAGTACTTTATACTTAAAAACACAAAAAGTACATTTTTCATAAAAAAAATAACATTTTTTTCACAAAAATTGTTGTTCGTGTTTGAAAAATTTGTCCTGACACTTATGGTACTGAATTACCTTGATAGAGGTTTCATGCCAGTAATTAAAAAAAAAAATAAAAATAAATCTGCATGATATTTTGATAATTATGACTTTTTCTTTGCAAAAATAGTACCAGTATTTCTTATGTCGCTCAATAAAAAAAAAATATTTTCATTTTTCTTAAAAAAAACAAAAAAACAACCCAAAACATATTTCTCTATGTGAGACAGTTCTAAATGACAGAGAACATACATGTATACATATTTCATGCACACATTATGACAGTGTACATGTGTTTTTTTCTGACTTAGACAAAGGCTACTTGACTATATGAAGTTGAAATACACAGCAATGGCTAACATTAAGCACTTCTTTAATCCAGTGTACAATTTTCACATTTCTAGTTTTAACAGTATATAAGCACATTATAAAAATCATAAATAGCAATGAAATTGACGAAAAAACAAATCACAACCTTTTTTGTATTTTATGTCACATAAAGCAAGGAAAACATCGAAAAAAACCTTTAAAATACCTTCATCTAGCAACTAACTTATTGGTAGGTAAAAATCCACACTTGAAAAATGTATAATGTTCCCTTAACAATGGTCATAGATTTAAATCTTGCACGAAAATCTTTATCTTAAACTATTACATAGCCCAGCTGTGAATATGTTCAAACAAGTTTACACCTCCGTGTGTATTCGTTGTGTATTTAACGGCGTGTTTTCATCCTCGCTGTCGCTATTATTGACCTCACTGTCCTCGATTTCACAAAGACCCGATATGTCGGACATATCATCAATGACAGACCCGCGACTAAAATCACCATCATTAGCTTCACTGTCCGTTGTATACGCGGCTGATAACCTATTACTGTCTACATTCAAATCACTGTCTGTCGTTACCATTGACAACCTATTTATATTGTTAAAATGTGACGGTGGGAACCCATAATGCAACACTGAGTCATTATCATCATCGGAACTTGTTGTTGTGTGGCTCGAATCACTGATATTTACTTCCGCTCCGTTAACAACACAAGGCGGGGGCGCTGGCCAATTTTCTTCATTTGGCCCATCAGCACTTGTAAAGCTCGAATTTAAGGGGAGATAATAGTCTGGATGAACATGCATGTTTCTATTTGGCATTTCATAATCATCAAGAAGTCTACTTTGTTCCGCAAGGAGTTCCTCGTAATTCGGTAGATCAGGTGGTTCCTCCATATCATGTTCGGCATATTCCGAATCGCCAACATATTCAGAGTCAATGTATTCTCCGTCTGTCATGTAACGCCCTTGTCCTAAGTTGTCGATATGTGTATTAGATTCATTACTATGTGGACTCTCGGAACCCGGTGAATCCGGACATTCCCCAGCTGGTACCTCACTTATATTTGGTAATGACCTCTCTGGTGCCCAATCTGATGTGTCCCAATGATAACCTGGAAAATAGCGAGAGAAAAACTTATTATCTTCTTCCAATACTGTATACAGAAAAAATAATCTAGCAATTTTCTATGAAGCTCTTTTAAAATTGCAAAAAGACAAGTTAGAAGACCTGCAGAAATTAGATCAGGATTTGTTTCACTCAAAACTAAAGGTAACAATGTTATACAGTACTCTATGTGCAAATACAAAGTTACATTCTCCACAACGCATGTCTTTATTACATTTTATCAAAGAACCCTTAGCTCACATATCTTAACAAACATTTCACATGTTTTAAAACTTAAAAAACAAAGGGATTGGATATGATTAAATTTTTTTCAATTTGTATTTAAGTTACACATCAAATTACATTTACATTGTTAATGGAATTTTCCAGGTATGAAGATACACAAGTAAATATTTTTTTTTGTATCAGATTTACATGTTGATATAATGGTGTATGTACCATATTATGATATTCGGTGTTAATGAAATAGATAAAGCAATTCACAATAAGCATGATGCTTTTAGTAATAATTATTGGAGACTTTCAAAATAAAAATTGTAATAGTAATTCAAAAGTCTGTAAATTACAGAAATAGTAATTTTCAGAAGACAGAATGAAATGTCAGAAGACAGTATGGAATGTCAAAAAGAAGAAAGTTTGAATGTCAGAAAGAGGACAGTATGGAATGTCAGAAAGAGGACAGTATGGAATGTCAGAAAGAGGACAGTATGGAAGCTAGAAGACAGTATGGAATGACAGAAGACCGAATGGAATGACAGAAGACAGAATGGAATGACAGAAGACAGTATGTAATGTCAAAAAAACAGCATAGAACGCCAGAAGACAGTATGGAATGTCAGAAGCCAGAAAGAAATGTCAGAAAACATTATGGAATGTCAGAACACAGTACAGAAGATCAAAAGATTGAAAAGATAATTGTAACAGTCAAAGAGGGAACAATGAACAATAGGAAGTGGTCAATAAAGTAAAGAACAAGATTTAAGTGTGGCAAAAGAGAGATGACAAGAAAGGAAGCTCAACAAAACAAAAAGTGAAGATCAGAAAATAGGTAAAGTGGCAAAGAAGAGACAAACTTTATACATAGGAGTCACTGTGTTCCTAAGAACTACCTATACATGAATATATCTTTGATGGACTACAAAACAGAGGAATTTATGGTTTGGCAGTTTTGTTGTTGCTGTTGATAATTTGACAAATCTGTCACATTTAAAATGTTAATTAAGAAAAACTTATTTAATTTAATCAAAATATTACACAAATGCCTCTGTTGTTAATCCATCAGCCCAGACACACCAACGGAATGAAAAAGAGAAAAGATTGTCCCAAAATAAGATTCTAACCATTTTACCAAAGTTTAAGAAGAAACACTCGTAGAAATAGAACATGTAATCTCCGTAGTCATGCAATCCTCAGCCACTTTCAAAATGCCAACTCAAAAATAAATAAAAAACTATTCAAAATCAAAACTAAAATTAGAATCACATTAAAGCAAATCTTCTAGAAACTTTTAATCTTACAATATCCATTCATGCAAAAACTGACCAAATAAAAGCACATTTAAAACTGCCGACATCTCAACCAAATAAATGAAATGAAATAATAATAATAATAATGACTTCTCCCATAAACTACAGTTTGGGAACCAAGAAATCAGGAAACTACCACATAAATTTCAGACCCACAATACATTATTACCAAACAGGTATAGGAAAAAGAAATTAAAAAATTAATAACTTATCCCTACCATTCTTCTCGGCCACTTGATGAAGAATAAAGAAATCAAGAGAATTAATTCAGCAATGAAACAAGTATAAGCATAATAAAAGAACTGACAGGATAAGCTTTTTATACCAACACCAAAACATTGATTACTAGCATAATAAACAAATATGGTACATGTATGTTTTTTCTTTTTTTTCCCTTTCTTTGGTTGAATTAATGATAAAATCACATAATAAATGCGACACAGTTTCCATCTCATATACGGAAACATACACAGATCCCTTCTTAACAGGGAGCAGTTATTATCTAAACAGGGACCAGTAATTATAATACTTAAAAATCAAGGACAAGCTACTTGTATGTATTGTAAATATTTAATTAAGTTGAAAATCAAAATTTTTAACTGAAAATAAAAATTGTCTATTAAATCTAATAAAATTGAAATATTCAACAAATAATATGCAATAAAAAAATTTGCAAACAACATTTAAAGCTTTGCCCACTTGAACGTGGGGTGAAAATAAGATTAACAGTCTGAAAAATTTCAATTAACAAAATGGAAAAATTTTCTAAGAAAGTAAATCATAGCATTAAAAATAAAATAATTCTTGCTGCCTCAGCAAAATACATCGACAAAGTGACGGTGATTATTTTCATATAAATATAATCACATAAGCTGTGAAATTTGCCCAGAAATAACTCATTGTAAGCAACAAAAAACTTGCTTTAATATTGAAATAAGAATATTTTTTTCGCTGCAACACAAAATGCTGAAATGATAATAGATCCATATACAGAAGGTGCATGCTGTGTTATTGTTTATATAATATAGCTAAATTAATGAGCACAGCAATTGAAATAGACTATATATTTTTGATTTTTGAAAAATATAGTCTGTTTCCAAAAAGTTTTTTTTTTCTTAAATATTTTCTTTGATTTTTTTTAACAAAAACGTTTATTCTAATGCTTAAAAAACTTTTTTTTCTTTTCTTCCATCTTTTTATATAAAAATCTTTTTCATTTAACATGAAGTTTACTTGCTATGCTCGAGGGGACTAACTTATAATACAATGTTACTGTATACAATAGTTGGAATATTTTATCATGATAGTAGCTTCATGCTGCTTCAAGATTTTCACCTTTCTTTCCTTTCTTCCTATTGGCTGAATTTAATAAGAAAACAAATATTCTTTTCATTTCATTTTTCTTTTCTTTTCATTTCTTTTATAAATTTTCTTTTCATTTCTTTTATAAATAATGTTTTAAAGAAAAAAAGTAACTTGATATCATGCTTTTTATCTTTACCCAAAGCGTTATCTTTTTGGACAGTTCCAAGACGTACCAAAAATTGAAAATCAAAATTTCCGATATCATTAACATGAATGTGTTTATTTTGTACATGAATAAAAATACATTTTATAAAAATATGATGAGTTTTTTTTAGATTATTTATGCTACTCTATATATTACTGATGTTAAGATTCAAAAAACCTCATTTTATTCATGCACATACTAAGTTAGGCAATCTCACTTTTCTTCACATTGAGCGAGAATTATAAAGCAGAGGACTATTAAT
Organism: Ruditapes philippinarum; assembly: GCF_026571515.1. Classification (NCBI taxonomy): domain Eukaryota; kingdom Metazoa; phylum Mollusca; class Bivalvia; order Venerida; family Veneridae; genus Ruditapes; species Ruditapes philippinarum. The sequence continues at coordinate 140,916 of NW_026863066.1, read as the reverse complement.
ATTTAGAGCCAATCAAATTCATTGATACAACTGGATTTGGTCATGCTGCTTGTTGCCATGGAAACAGGTTCACTCAGTGCACTCACCAAATTGCCATGGAAACAAGGTCATACAGTGCACTCACCAGGTGGCCTACGAAACTGTTTCGGAATCTATAATTTCTGTTGGGCCAAAAGTTACTGTCCTACTCCTAGTTATCCCTAGGTATTGATGATATTTTATGAATGATGGTGTGTAACCATGGTAACACTATATGGAATTATTTCTAAATCTACATTACATAAACATGAATGAGAAAAAAACTTGGGTCAAAACTCATCTACCATTTCACAAGAGAATTATCTTTCAAATGTTTACCTACACCAAAGGTTTCAGTGATAATTAGCCTCATTTTGATTGAAAAAAAGGTGTGCACAGACTTACAATCAATAAATTCTACAAATTCAAAATTGAAATTTATAAATTGCCTTCATAATGACCCCTAAAATACCCCACTCAAATATACAGATGATTTTCATTACAGTAATAAATTCCTATTTAACATTAAATTATTTTGACGACAATATTTTAATAAATTTGATAAGAATTCTACATAATGGAAATAAACATGCTATAAAAACCCTCTCTAATTCATCTACTTTTAACATAATATATCTCATATAAAATTCAAACACATTACATATAAAATATTATTTCTCTAATAACTAAGAAGTAAAATCACCTTATACTGGTTGACCATTTCATTTTTTTTTTTTGCTCTAAAAATTAGTGAGTTATTTATTAACTAAAAATTAAAATTATTACTAACTTTATTACATCTATGATTCTTTATAATATTAGAAATTAGATGATTATTTGTAAGTAGAAAAATAAGATTAATGAAAAAAAAAAATCAAAATGTAATGTACGAGGATATCATACCTTGTTGGTCATCCTCGGACTCGGACACAGGTAAACTGCTGATTGATGTATTATCTTGACCTTGAAGATGTGACATCGGTTGTACTGTGCCAATCGGCATCATCTTCGACAGTTTATCGGAATTCTTTTCTGTAATAACAAAATTTTGAAAATAATGTAGAAACAAACTATCAAAATAAATGTAAAATCAGGTATATTAAAAAAATTTGTTTCAAATTTTTTATTAAAGTAAAAATGATTATCTTTTCTTAAAATATAAAAAGCAAAAATAATATAATTCATATTTAATTGTAAAGGTGAATAAAGAAATTGAACTTTTTGAAAAAGAAGTATATACATGTAGTGGCAGCATGGCCAAATGGTTAAACATGTAGGAGTAGAAATGTACGGTTCCAGGAACAGATTGGAGACTATCAGATCAAGACTGTCACTGTAAAGGTTCCAACACAATTTAAATAAAATAAATTCTGTATGAACTAATTATTGTTTAAATTACCTGACATATAATTTTGTAAAATATTTTGACACGCAAATTCCCATGGTTCCTTTTGTATCGAATCTGTATCACTTTGAGGTGGTGGGGGTATGGTCGGCTGTATACTGGCTACACTTCTGGGTGGGGCAAACGTTAGAAAATCTAAATTGTAAGGTGGAATGTTAGGAACGTGTTCCAGTTCATCTGCAGCACTTCCATATGTACAACTTCTTAATTGGTCGAAATTATTTAATGTATTTATAGAGTCTCTGGCACTGGGCGTGTACGACGCTGGGCGATCAGGAACTGGCGGGGGTTGTGGCGACGGTGGCGATTTATTTCTGTTGTTGATTTTATCCATTTTTAACATGTTTTCTGCTTTATATTTATTCTTGTCATCTTTAAGAAGGTTAAGGTAGACTTCAGTGCCATCTCCAGCAATACCAGGTGTGATGTTGGCATGGCGACGCTGTCTCTTCTTCTGTCGCCAAACACGAATTAGCACAAAAATAATTACAACCAGAATTAAGCCACCAGCAACTCCTGTAAAATAAACAAAATATTTATACAAAAATTACACATTTAACTGCATTTAATATAATTTTTAATATTTTCAAAATCGAAATACTTTTACTGATTGATTAGGAAAATGAATTTTTTGTAATCTGAAGCATATTTCTCAAAAACAAAGTTTACAAACAAAATTTCAAGAGCTTTATATCCTTTTATAATATTAAATTAAGAAATTAAAGTAAAAACAATCCATATTCATTCAAAAGGAAAAACAATATGAAAAAATATTGATAACATACCAGCAATGGCGTATATTTCATCAGAATTAATTCCCGCAGAACTTGACGAGATCGCTGGAATGATAATATCTTCACAATGTGAGCCACTGAAGGAGTTTGAACAATTACACACATAACCGCTCCCCTCCTGTATACAATCACCTTGGTTTTTGCATGGGTTGGACAAACATACATCCACAATAGACTCGCATCTTGACCCTAGAAAACAATAACACACTTTTGTCAATACAAATGTCCCAGAAAATGCATTGTTATATCAATTTTCATCAATTAAAAGATTTTAGAAACTTGTCTTGTTTTTTTTGTCTGATTATATTAAGATTTATAGAACATTAATTTTAAAGATTAATTTCCAGTCTTGTTACTTTTCTTGGAATTACAAAAAACAGACTTAACAGAACGATAAAACTTCTGTTTAAGTGAAGAATATTTATATATTCTACATGTTACAGTTCAGATGAAGGAACAAGATGAATATAAATGTACCTGTGAATCCAGCTTGACATAAACAATTAAATGACGCTGGTCCCTCAATACAGGTGCCACCATGTTTGCATGGGTTTGGTAGACAGAATTTCCCGTACTCGCACCTACGACCCCTATAGTCACCGACACACTTGCAGACAAATTCGTTTGGAATACCAACAACATTTTCACATACCCCTGCAAGATAACCAACATGCATTTTTATTTTTATTGACAATATAATTTGCCACACTCATCAAACCTACGAGATTAACATATTACTATAAATATCATTAAAGTTTTCTCGAAATTTTTGTATAGTAGAATTTCAAACTATAGTAACGCTATTAGTCATTCAACATGTTTTTTTTTAATCTATTCAGGTGATGGAAAACTAAAGAGGGTCAAAAGCGGTCCCCATATCTAACTTATTTCAAGGACAAACTAGCATATGGTTAGAACCACAAACATTTCAAAACAAGACTCATCAAATCCCATAGAAACAAGGCCACCATGTCTGTTTGAATAACCACTTTTGACAAAAAGTTTGATAGGGACATAACTCCAAAAGTATAGCTTTCAGAATAATGCCCCTTGCCTAACAAATGAATCAACTGCCTCTCATCATAATAAGCAAGTATTCCAAGTTTCATATTGAAACCTGTAAACAGCTCAACTTTTTCTTCTTTTCTTATAAAAGCAAAATGACAAATTGTGAAATGTTCCAATTAGTAAACTTCAATTTAACAAACTATAACAATACTGACCATTATTCAGACAGGGTTGTCTCAGGCACGGTTGCGAGTCTATTTCACACTTGGCACCACGGTAACGGTCACTGCTACATCTACAGATAAATGTATTCTGTCCTGTTGTCTCACATTGTCCACCATTCATACACGGGAATGTGCTACAGATATCTGTAAGAAATAATGATATATAAAAATTATTTTTTAACGAATGCAAGACTTATTTAGACAGTCGTTAAAAAAGCATGCTTTGCTGTTATGAACTTTAACATCTTATTTGTAATACTAATTTTTTCATAAATTACAAACATATTAAAATTCTGGCGTCTTGTCAACTTACAAAATAAACAATAACATTGCAATGTTCAACAAGTAATAAAAGAAAAGTGTAATTCTATGATTAAGTAATACTGTTTAATACTTGGTTAGCTTCCTATTTGTGCTTGTTCTTAATATTTATAATAATATATAATATTCTTGTATAAGAAATAACAACTTACTGTTTCCGTTTATGGCAAAGTCCGAGTCCCTGCATGAGAATTCCACTTTTTCAAAGTCTTGTGAAAGGGCAACAGCATTGTTGCCGGAGACCGGTAATCGAACGTTATAGATCCTAATATCCTCTATACAGCCTCGGAACCCTTTACGAATATCAATATATCCATTAGCATACATTTCCACCTCCGCTCCAAAGTAAACATCGCTTGTGTCGAGGTTTAGAACATCGTTGGTTCCGGGAGCACTTGTTAACGAAGAAAACTGTCCATCCAGAAAGATGGCGGCATCTTTTCCATGACGTTCCACCATTATCGTATGCCACTTTCCGTCACTGACATGATTAGGTAAAAGAACCAGACCTTCTCCACTACCACAGTCAAATCTGTACTGAACCATTCCATTCACAAGCTAAAAATAGAACAGACAAATCTATAAAAAGCACATAAAGCATTTTAAGAATAAAACTATTTTTTCTCCTTAAAGATTTGTACAGATTCACTTTTTAAAAGAGAATATGACTGCATAAATTATTGTCAAGGAAGATCGGCTGTGATATAAGATATACGGACTGTAAAACATTGAAACTTGTACAGAAACAAGGGAGATAAATACCTCGAGAATACTATAGTCTACTCTGCCCTTGGCAAACATCAGACTGGCTGTATCTTTGATTGTTTTGATTCTCATAGACAGACTAAGCCGCCTATCTATTGGGTCGACTAGCTTCCATTTGGCATAACTGTTTCCAGAGAAAGTGATTGGGGAATCTCCTACTTAAATACAAAATATTGGTTTACAAATTAGAAATGATTAAACATAAAAGAGGAATAAATCAAGAAAAGATTATGACAATAAAATATAACTGGTATCAAAAAAAAGATCATGGTCAAATGTAAATATAACACATTTCAATCCAAAGTATTATTATCATCAACTTTGAAAAAAGATTAAAAACTTTCTGAAACGATCAGTATCTTCGGCATTTAACTGAAGAAAAATCTCCATTCTATATGCATGTAAATGATTATACTATATTAAGATCTTATTGATATGTCAAATTGGAGCTTACCTCTTGGACAGTTTGTATTGTCACATTTATTGTCCAGATCTTTCTCACAGTGTCTGCCTGTCTGTCCCTGTGGGCACAAACACTGGTATCCATGTACAGGATGAGGGGTGCACAGCTTGTATGTAGGACATGGGTTCTCGTCACAGCTTGTTGGATTCGACAGGCAATTATCTCCTGAAATGAAGTATCATAGTCCAGTGATTATTATTTATAGATAAAAACAACCTTGATAATCACAAGATCACAAATTCATCAAAATTTATCTTGGTATTAATAATTCATAAATAGATATAGTATATTTTAACAAAAATCAAAATAAACGGTCTCATTCATCAAATCTAACATTTACACATGGTAGCAAAAAAAATATCCAAGACCTTAAGTTCACCATAATGTGTTCATAATTATGTAATTCTTATAAAGTCAATGACATTCAACACAACATCATCCTAAACATCTATTCAAATCAACGCAAGTGGTATATACTTACCAATATTTCCATTGGGACATTCACACTCATATGTGTACCGATGTTTGGCTGCGACGAAGCTTCCTCCGTCCATAAGGATTGGTACGAGGCTGTCTTTGTCGAACTCTACAAATCCCAAACATTCTCCACCTTCGCACATATCCTTTTCACAAACATCTGAGAAAACCTTGAGAATTTTCACCGACATTGCATCCTCTAGTTCTGGTATGGCACGGGCTACTTTTCTCTTTAATCGGTCTCGTGAAATATACTCTCCATTTCTGCTTACGGCAAAGAGAATGTCCAGATTTGAGCTTGTATCCCTGCGTGAACGATTAGCTGCATCTATTGAGCCCTGAGATTTTTGTATGTTGATGATTTCAATATCCCTTGTTCTCACACCCAATTCCCTTTTAAGTACCCTCTGGAAGTCACGTTTGTAATTTTTCACGAATTTCTCAGCGTCCACATCAGCAAGCTGTAATGTAATGGCATTTGCGATCATTTCAGTGGTAATAGTTGTAACTTCAACATCGACTGACCCGTATGATGTATACTTCCCATCTGTGACACTGACGTTGATCATGTAATTTCCAGAGTCAAGGCCGGCAAAAGCAAGGAGTCTCCCGTCTAATTTGTCTATATCAAACAAGTGGCGATTTTCCGAAACCACTTGATACTCTAGGGTATCAAACTGATCTCCATCGATAGCTTTCACTACACCAATAACGCCACCTGGAAATTCGTCTAGATACGAACTTATAGATACGGCCATGTTTGAAACTTCTGGTGAAAAAGTGCTTTCCTCTATGACACTAACTTCGACTTTAACCTCCGAATACATCGCAGGTGTTCCGTTATCGTATACTCTAACAATAAGCTGGTAATCGGCGGTCACTTGACGATTCAAGTTCCTCGCTATACATAGATTACCCTCATTATCAACGTGGAACTTTCCTTCACCGTCTCCGGAAGTGATGTCAAAGGTGAACGGTGCACCGTTAGGGTCAAGGTCATCATCTGTGACCTCAAACTTCAGAACGCAGGCAGTAACATCTTTGTCCTCCTATAAATTGTTATTAGAATAATTAATATACATATGTATTGTAAAAGAAAAAGATATATACACATGATGGAGATCCAAAACCTCACATTGGTATAGAAGAAACATTCTCAGTCTAAAAAAAAATAAATTTCAACTTCCACCAAAATAACCCAAGTACCTTACATATATTTATCACATGAAAGAAAAAATATATATATATGACATCAAAAATAAATGAATCATTTACATGTATGTTACATTTGTTTGATACCTGCATTATTCATTATTATACAGACGAGAGTAAGAAAACTTATTTTTTCCGGTCTATAGAAACTAACTGACATATCTTTGATTAGTTGATTACGTTTTTTTAAATCCATTTTCCTTAGTTAAAAATCAAATTAATTTGAAACCCAAGAAAAAAAAAGTTAAATAAGTTCAAGAAAAAAACAAATTGCGTGTATGTTAAACTTTACACATTAAAAGTAAAATAAAAATCTTTTATAAAAATTTAACTATTCAGTAAGAATAAAAAGATTTTCTAATAAAAGAAATTTCACAACATTTTCAAAACATAAAAATTCAAATAATTAAAAGGAAACTAAATATAAAACACACAGGCAAAGCTAAAAAAAATAATAAAAATTCTTACAACCATATAAAAAACAATGTCAAAAAGTTTGAAATTGATCAAAATAAAAAAATAATAGTCAAAAGTATAGAAAAGTTGACATTACGTACAGATACAGATATTCTTTGTCAAGTGTTTGACCTATACATCTAGTAAAATAATTGAGCCGTGTCATGACAAAACCAACATAGTGGTTTTGCGACCAGCATGGATCCAGACCAGCCTCTGATCAGGATCCATGCTGTTCGCTATTAGTTTCTCTACTTGCAATAGGGTTTGTAAGCGAACAGCATGGATTCTGATCAGACTGCGCGGATGCGCAGGCTGGTCTGGATCCATGCTGGTCGCAAACCCACTATGTTGGTTTTGTCATGACACGGCTCATATATATATGAAGTTACTCAATTGCATTCTATATGAATAGATTATACAAAATGTAGCATCACGGTTTCTATTGTACATGCAAATCTTGCAATGTTTCTGAACATACTTCTTTCATTTATACAAAATGTATTTAAAATTTACTTTTCAGAATTTCATATAAACTTATATAAAAAATCTTATACACACTCATTTCTTCAAAAATCAATTTCATAAAAATTTAAACTTACCTAAAGTAATTTTTTTTTTAAAAGTTTAATCAAGTTAATAGATATAAAAACCCTAAAAAATAATGGTTATGCAAATTACTAAAATTATCTCAACCACTTTTAAAAAAACAAAATAAAGAATTCCTACGTCATGCAGGGTATTATTTTTCACTTCATTTTCATTAAAAAATAAATAAAATAATAACCATATCTTACAGTATATAATATATTTTCTACTACACATGCATATAATAGTCATATCATGGATGCCTTATTTCTCAGTCCATGTGTACCAAGTTTAGTGCAAATCTACAGTACATATTTATCATGTGAAAAACCAGTCTAACATGGCAAAACAAACCAGTCTACTAGATATAATTTTATTGTTTTATATATAGAACCAGTCAGTCATAATTCCTAACTTATTATTTCTAAATTGCATAACCAGTCTACCACATTTTTATTATTATTATTTATACCAGTCCATAACCTAATTTTCATACTAATGTTAGAAAAACATTTCATATAACACCTGTTTGAATTTCTATTTCATTTATGTAACCTTTCTTGTGAAAAATGTTTTTTTTTTTTTTTTTTAAAAAACAATTATATTTTCCTGAAGTCATTAAAAAAGCGCTTGACTTTCATGAAATGCCTGGATTTTTACCAAACTTGGCAGTATAATTAAGATTGTGACATGTGAAAGGTAAAGGACTGGATATTCAAACATGGATTTTAAATACACTAAAGTCAAACTATTAGGAAATTCATCAAACTTGGCATGATTCGATGAACATGTGATGGATTGAAGGAATTATTTCACAATGTAATCAAACTGTGTTTTATTCAGTAATCACATGATCTACATCAGACAGCGACTTTTTATTTTGCAGAAAAAAATATTCTTTTTCATATTTGTAGTGACTTTATGTGATGCTAATTGTTAAAATTTTACATTTAAAAAAAAAAAAATTGCACGGAAATTGATCGGTCAAACTTGTTATAGTTCTTTTATTGTTGTTGTTGTTTTTGATCATGCATGACAATATGTAGTAAAATGTATAAGCAACATTCTTGGGTACTTACTGACAGGAGGGAGTTCATCTATCAATTTTCATAAAAAATATATCATAAAATTTCAGCAACTAAATTCCAAGGAAAGCAAACAAAATACCTGTCCCAAACTTAACATTTAATGAAAGTTCTTATACACTGAATTCAGCCAAAAACGCATGTGGTATTATTTTTTATCACATATCCGTGCAGCTTTTGTGACTCAATAAAATGGTATTGCATGGCCTTGCATATGCATTTTGAATTTTGATGCAACATCATTTGCATTATACATATTGTAAAAAAAAGTTAAATTTTAGCGTAAGGCACATCAATAAAATGGTGATTGACTTTTTTACTGTAAACAGTTAATATTTTGGATATGTGATAAATAGGATATTATATGTGTGCATCTTCATTACTTAATTTATTGAACTTGTTGAATGAAATATATCACCCTTGCCAGAGGCTCGTATAATATAATTTTATTCAACTTTTTCAATAAATTCAGTATTGAACCTACACTCATTCAATATCCTCTAAATCTTAAACATTATATTTTAATCACTTTAATTCAAATTTAAGCAAGCAATGAATGAAAAGGTGCGTGAAAAATTGTGGCAAAAAATAATCTTACAGATGGTAAAAAAAGGTATTATATTACAATTACATCTAATATAAACTAGAATAAAATTTAACCTATATCTATTCTTATAGATATATATATATATATCCCTTTCTAAACTAACACTCGTGGATCTATATACGAGATTCAATACGAGATACGATATTGGCATACCTGTACAAAAACGGTGTAATTATCCTCGGTAAACCTGGGCGGAGAGTCATTGGCATCTAGGACCTCGATGTTAACTATAGTTTCAGCCATCAAATGATAGTTGGCAGCTCTTATATGTAATGCATAAGCAGATATCTGAAAAACATAAGAGATTGAAAATATTTTTTATTGTATGTGCTAAAAAATATTTATTTTGCCTCATTTGACAGAAATTATTGCCTTGGTGGTTTTTTTTCCCCAGATAAATGTGTTTTTGAAAATTTTATTTGCATTCTCTCCACATTTCTTAATAAATAATTGACCGAACTATTGACATCAACTATAGTACCATACATGTGAACTCTCACACTTTTAGCGGGAGACTCCCACTTTCTGCAGCCATATTTTCAAAGATTTTTCTTAAAATAAGGGGTATTTTCACAAATTAAAGAAATCTCCCTATTTTTGATGTCAGAACTTCCTTCTTTGCTTATTACAAATTCTAAAATCTCCCTCTTTTTGAAGAAAAATCTCCCACTTGATCATCAAAAAAAGTTCACATGTATGTAGTACAAAAGAAAAATCAAAACAATGTCTTAAGTATTGATGGTTCCTATATTTTTATATAAAGCTCAAAAGTCTTGATGTTAAAAAGAAAGCCAATGAAAAAAGTGTGAAACAAAGAAAAAAGAAATCTTACGGTTTCCCGATCAAGATGATTTCGGACAACAAGTGTACCATCTGATGGATGTATGTCAAACACTCGGAACTGGTCACCTGATAAGATACTGTAGTTGGCGGCCTTGTTACGAGGATCACTGTCAGCGTCGGATGATATTACCTGAAAATAAGAACATTAATAAGTAATATCATCCTAGCCAATTTTACGACCGATGAACATGTCCTATTTTTATGACAAAAATGTCAATAAACTGTTAAAAAAACAGCTTAAATTATATAGTACTTGATAACCATGTACATTCACTTGATGTACATGTACTTAAATCCAATAACAATACTTTGCAAGACTGTATAAGTTTTATTCAATTTATAAAAACCATGACCAATTAAAACTAAGCATTTTTAATTGCTTGCACCTTTAAAGTCTTGTCAGGATTATATGTGACATGGATAAAAAGGACAAAATTCATACCTGGATAACCTTTGACCCTATCTTTGCATCCTCTCTGATTTTAGCTGTGTACAATTTCTGGGCAAACACAGGTGGATTGTCATTTACATCTGTTACATTGATTTGAACATAGGCAGTGTTACTGAGTGGCACCTCACCATGATCCTGGGCACGTACAGTCAGCACATAGCCTGGTACAGTCTCATGATTCAACACTCCAGCTGTTCTTATAACACCTGAAAATATTTAAATAACCAATCAGAATCATGTAAACTTTTTTTTAAATTGAATTAACAATATTAAGAATGCTAGGATATAAAGATTAAACTCAAATTTCTGGCTGAAATAAATGAATTCTTTAACTTTAATTATAATTGAAATTCATGGATATTTTGCACAGGCAAACATGATGTCTTTATGTAACAAGTTTTTTAACATAAATAAGAAAAACAAAAATGGGAAAGCTAGAAAAATCAGCCAAATAATATGGAACAAAACAATTTTTTTGCAAAATCTAATGTAGATATTTATATTATGGTTATTTTACCTGTATCAGGGTCCACAGAAAATTTGTCTTTATCATTGCCAGCTTGGATGTAATATGATATCTTAGCATTTATCCCAGTGTCCTTGCTCGTTGCTAGGATACTAGTTATTGATTGACCAATCACAGCATTCTCTGGAACTGAAGCCCAGTATGTCGTCTGCTCAAATTCTGGTGGGTTGTCATTTATATCCAGGACATTGATTTCAAGTTCAATTTCTGTTGTCATCTGAGGTTTCCCCTGATATTTAGATATTAAAAGTTTTTTATTATGGAAAAACAAAATGCAGATAAAAACACCACCTCTTGTACAGTGAGAATAGGCAACATAATGATGCAAAGAACACACTTAAACTATAGAAAGAAAATCAAAATCTTATATTTCTTTTCAGTTCCATTTTAACAAAAATCATTCCCAAATTACATCCTTTATTTTATTCAAATACACTGTTTTATTATAAAATTTCTCAACAAAATCTCATTTTGACTTTTTCACGACCTTTTGAGTCCTTTTTAATCTTTCTTTTTTTTTTAATCTTTTGTTTACTTACCCTGTCTTTGGCTACAACAGTAACAGTATGTGCTGCAGTTGTCTCCCTGTCTAGCTCTTTAGCAAGTTGGAGTAGTCCGCTCTTCTCATTAATGGTGAACATGCCGTCTGGATTTGTCTTTAGTTCATACAGAACTTGTCGATTTATACCTAATACAAATCCAAAATCACTTAATTTATAATTGTTTGATTTAATATTCTTTAATGTTAGACCTATTTCCTTTCTGAAATGTTGAAAATGCGGGGTAAATGGTGAAATTATCATAATTCTGGAAAAAGTATTTCAAAATTTTAATTGTTATGCTTAATTCATTCTTCGGAAACCTTCTAGGACAATTCTCCTAAGCCTTATTTTTTTTAACCCCTCTTCATCATTCTATTTAGTGGGTTCATTTGTGTCTTGAATAACATAACTTACCAAAATCAGCATCAGAAGCATACACCCTGTACACCAGTGTATTTAGTGCAGCTCCCTCGCTGATGGGGATTGGACCCTGTACTGGAGAAAACACTGGGCTGTTGTCATTCACATCACTCAGTTTGATGGTTATGTCCATAGTACATGACTTACGACCGCTGTCAACAGCTTTAGCTACAAGGTGATACAAATCCATAGTCTCTCTGTCAAGATCAATGGCAGCTGTCAAAGCACCTGTTATAAGAAAGAAAGAATTTTGTGTCAGTACACTGCATTATTGATAATTCTGTTTATTTGCCATAACTTAATGTATGTTCTTAGTGTGTCTTTGACCTTTGATGTGAAAGCTTTTCAAATAACATGTATCATAGTTCATATTATTGTAAATGTTTGCCTTAACAATTTACTATCTGAATGGTTACAATATCAATGCATTGAACAGAGTATGTCATACTTTGAATGAAATGAAATACATTTGCTTACTTCCATTATTAATGAAAACATGAAAATGTTACCTGAATTGGGCTCGAGAAAGAAGTGTTCCGAGTGATCTTCAGTCAGTTCATAATGCAAGGAACCGTACTCATCAGCGTCTGTCGCCTTTAACCTCAAAATCACCCATGATGTTTGTACATCTTCACTCACTATCTCAGAATACTGCAGCTAAAAATAAATAAAATCTTACATCAGTGTTCAAGCAAATTATAAATGGTTATTACTTATACCTAATCAAGGAATGAAGATATGACCAAAGTTGTGAAACAGGAATAAAATCCAAACAAATTAAAAATGTTAAAATCATAGATACAAATATTACTTGACATGCAATAAACTCAATGCTATGATACTAATTAAATATATTAAAGTTTATTTTGGAATATTTTACAGTGATAACTAATATAAATACCTTCTCACAGACTGGACTGTTATCATTAGCATCAAGGATATCAACAGTCACTGTTGCCGTGGAAACAAAGCCTCCATCTGTGGCTGCAACGACCAGATGATATCTTGGTACTGTCTCTCTGTCTAGTGGACGATTCACAAAAATGTCACCATTCTTGCGAACTTTGAACTTCCCTTCAGGATCGCCCTGGATGATATAATACTGTGTGTCTGTATTCGGTCCAATATCTTTATCGACAGTCGTCAAGGTCATTAAAATAGTTCCTTGATATGCATCTTCATTGACAGCAGCTTGGTAATATGAGCGTGTAAACAATGGTGGATTGTCATTATGATCCATGACCTTGACCTGAACCATTGTTAAATTCTGAAGCGCGTCTGCTGCGTCACTGTCCTTGACCCAGACTGTCAAGTTGTACATATCTTGTTGTTCTCTATCCAAGGGAGATAATAATGTAACCACTCCTGTTATAGAGTCTATGCTAAATTGGTGAGCATATTTACGCATGTTATCTCCGAAACTGTAGCGAAACTTTGATGATTTGTCTAAATCATGTGCTACAACTTGAATTATACTGATACCAGATTCTGAATTTTCAGGAACAGTAACTCTGTATGGATTTGATTCAAAATATGGATAGTTGTCATTAACGTCCATGAGTCTTATGTTCACTGTGGTCTGCCTCACTAAAGGTCTATTGCTGAGAGTTTGAGCTTGAACAGTTAAGGTATATGCAGACGTAGATTCCATATCTAGGCTACCAGCAACATGGATTCGCCCTTTACTATCAATACCAAACCTAGCAGGGGCATTACTGCTTTTTGTAAACCCTGGCACTATAAGATACTCCAATGGTAGAATGCTGACTGCCCTCACTGTTGCTATCACCGTGGAAACAGCCTCGTTTTCAGGCAAGAAGAAGGAGTATGAAGATTGTGTAAAGACTGGTTGCACATCAATATTGTCTGTGACCCACATATTGACTGGTACACTGTTCTTCATCGGGGTACTTCCCTGATCACTTGCTTCAACAAAGAACTGGAACATTTCATTCACTGGAAATGAAAACAAATCTTTGTATACATGATCTTCCTGTCACATATATAAATCATTTCAGATATTAAATACTTAACCAGTAAACATATTAAAATATAATGAATGTGTGACACTGTGAAGTTGTGTTGACTAATTTTCACAAGATTTCAAAACCTAAAGAAATAATTTTCAAAATAATTTTGCTTATTCTGTTTTATTCTAAAAGCAGAATACATTTTTATTGCTTACAACTAAATCTCTTAAAAGTCTAAACTATTAACTACAACCTGGAGCATGTAACTTAAACTACCAAAGGACCATGTTTATCCAAGAAAACATTCCATTATTTCTGACAAAATCTGATTTTATTCTGCCTTTATAGGTAATAATTAAAATCTGCATTTCCCAGAAGATAAACACAATTTATTTCCTTCTTGAAATATGAAATTGTCTAGGATTTGTCATGCAACAGACACAGAGAAGTATATATATGCTAGAGGGCTTATGGAAATACAGTACAATATGTATATGATGGACAGTTTGTGTGAAGAATGCATAAATGAATACCGGTACATTATATTGGCCAATTATAACAAGTTTACTTCACATTATCATTACTGGTACTTTGAGGTGGTGTTTAAAACAGGTTTGGCAAAATAACTTGTAAAGTCTTAAAGTCTTGTATTGGCCAATTATAACAATTTTACTGCACATAGTCATTACTTTGAGGTGGTGTTTTAAAACAGGTATGGTAAAATAACACCAGACTTACCAGAGTCTTTGAGTAGCTGTAAAGTTCTGATGATGCCTGTTTCAGGATCAATATGGAACATCTGAGTGATGCGACTGACTGTTCCCTCACCAAAACTGTACATGATTTTACCATTTCTACCACTGTCAGCATCTTCGGCTTGAATCTACGTAAGAAATAATATTTCTAAGTGCTAATAGCAATAATTTCGGGCATCTAGCTACAATGTACACCTCCAGTACAGTCATACCAGATTATACGTCCCTGCAACCTGACCTGCAACCTCTATACTTATTACTGCTTACTGGTTGCTCAAATTTACAATTTTTATCTTTAAATCTCTTAAATAATGGATAGTGCAAAAAAGTAGATCTAAATTTAGCTAAGTAAAGGATAAAAATGAAAACACGATAAGGAAAACTTTAATTTTAAATGTAAATTGAGTTCTGTTTTGGGCCAAATTAGAACTAATAGCAGCTAATATACACTACTTTTCTTCAAGATAAATTTTTCATAATCATTCCTTCTGCAAAATAACAACAATCATACCTTCATAATTGTTGAGTTGATTGGGGTTGAATCAAGTAAAGACGACTTGTACTCCTGTGCAAGGAATTGTGGGACATTATCGTTCTGGTCGGTTATAGAAACGTGAAGTTTCGTAAAGGCCATACGTCCACCATTGTCTGTGGCTGCTATCGGAACGTTGAAGACAGACTGATGTTCCCGATCAAAAACTTGCACAGAAAATATTTCACCTAGAAAACAAGAAAGCGATCACAACTTATATTATCTGAATTTAATCTTTTTATTAATTCTTCAAAAAATAGAAACGAAAATCATGGTATAATGAACATTTCAATATAATTAATGAATTAATGATCTATAAATTTATTATTTCATAAAACTTTGTCATTATTTTAATCATGGGAAATCAGTTATCAGTGAAACGATACTACTTCATATTTCAAATATGTTGTATAAATTAATACTCCACGTACCAGAATCTGCATCTACTCTGAAATACTGCAGCATTTCTTCACTAGGAATAGAGTACGAGATCATCCCATAATTCCCTGCATCATTGTCCACCGCCGAAACCTGCGTCACCAACATTCCTTCCCCATAATTCTCTGGGAACTCTGCCACATAAATACTCTGCTCAAATCTTGGCGAGTGAACATTGCTATTTTGAACTTTGATGCTGACTCGTGCAAAATTTGTAAAAACGCCATCAGTAACCGAGATGTTCAGTTCATAAGCACGATATAATTGTGGTTTCCGTTGTTTAGACAAGATGATAATTCCTCTATCTTCATCCATCTGGAAAGTGTGCTGGTCATTTCCACCAATGATAGAATATCTCAGTAATCCAGCACTACTTGTATCTGGGTCTGTTGCTGACACCTTGGTAACCAGCTGCCCTCGCTCCCCTTGATCAGTTATAACACAGTGATATGATGCTTGGTCAAAAATTGGGGCGTTGTCATTTAAATCAGAAATCTTCACCCTAACAACGGCTTGTTACTGCTTAGCGGCAACTGTCCACTATCTGTTGCTTCCACAAGGAAACTAAACTCAGACTGCCTCTCTCTATCAAGGAATTTCTTTGTGGTTATGAGACCAGTCTTAGAGTCTACTGTAAACCAGTCCACTTCCCTACTTCCTTTCTTATCTGTGATCAGTGAGTAGTGAACCAGTCCATTCAGTCCAGATTCTGGGTCAGTTGCAGTTACCTTGACAACAGAGGCACCAATGGAAGCTGCTTCAGATACTGTTACTTCATACAATTCTTTCTTGAATACTGGGGCAAAGTTATTGATGTCCTTGAAAACAAAAAGGCTTTGTATTAGCAAAAGTAAAAAATAACTTCGCCAAATTCAAGGTCATTTAGTAATCTTTATAATCTTTGATTTAGTATAAAATACTTAGCCAAAATGTGCAGAAATGAAAAGAAAGTTATTTAAGAACTAAAATTTGTAAATTTAATGTAAATGTTACTAAATATAAATTTTCAAGGTCATGAACTCACCTGTACGGTAACTATGACAACAGCTGTCGTTGCTAGGCCAGATTTAACCTCTACAGCCTGCACTGTTAGGTTATAAGTCTGAATGGAGTTATATTCTATATAACCTCGTACTGTGATCAGACCTGAAAAATATACATATATACTCATGTCACTTCTTACATTTATCTTATTGTGCTTTTAGAAGGAGAAATGACAATTTTAAAAATGTTTTGTTAATGGGCAAGACACCTTCTTACAGAAGTACTGATACTGTTATATCAAAATATTGATTAAAAAATTACTAAAATTACAAAATTACGTTTTAAGAAACACCAGTCTAAGCTTTAAGTAGCATCTATGCCTGTAAGAAGGTGGCTGGGTAAAAAAGTTTTAACATCTACAAACAGATGGGGAAAAACACATTATTTTCCTAATTACTACAATTTTATTCCTGTCAAAATTATAAAATCTTGAATTTTCTAAATTAAAAACCTATTTGACTTCTAGTTCTAATGTTTGAAGAAAATATTCTTTAATTTTCAAGGTCTTTAAAGCTATTTATGTGACTTAAAGATGGCACTGTATTGTTTCCTTATGGGAGAAGAGTTAGTAGATAAATATATAACTAGGATATATAGTATATAAAAATAACTGAACAAAAATGTCACAGTTCTAGAGTAATATTTGACTAGTAACTATTTTCAAAAGTAAACCTTTCTATGTTCTTAACTTAAAACTTGTCACCATTAAATACTTAATATAAGATTCCTTGATGCCCCGAAACAAAACAAAACAAAAACATTGAAAGTTTTAGGAAAAATCTTTCACCAGAATGAGATTCAAACTTCCATGACCTCAAAGATTGTACCTCAATTAGCATTTCTTTAGCATTACATCATTTATAAAGGAATAATCATTTGTTTCACGTAAAACATGTAAAGCAAAAATCATTTATTTCATGTAAAGTGAGAATCATTCATTTCATGTAAAATGAAAATCATTCATTTCATGTAAAGGGAGTAATCACTACTTCACGTGTTTCATGTAATTAGGAGGCATCATTATTTCATTTTTACAGAGGAAAACTGTCTTTCATTTGATGGCGAAAGCATTTGTTCATGTCAATTTCATGTAATGTGAAAATTATTTGGAAAGTTGATATCTTGTTTCAGAGTTATGCAATAGTCAACAGTACTTGTAATTTTATTAACATTGTCAATCTATGTAAGATGTGTTATAATTTCTTTGGTAAATGGTGGTAATATTAAATTCCTGCATGGGCTTAATTCACATGCAGTAAGGCACTAGCTAATGTTACATCAATGGCAAAATAGAGATTGCTAAAAAGATAATAATTATATTATAGAGAGATTCTCATTAACATTTACTAGCATAGTTACAACAATACAAAAGAGCTTGTATCATTAAAGAAGTTATTCAAAGTTAGAGAGAAAAGCTGTTGATATAGATATATCTATGTAGAAACCAGTAAAACAAAGTTACAATGCCAGAAAAAAACAAAATTCTGTATGAGTAGTTTGAAATATAATAACAACCAGCCATAAGTAAATGCAAAACAAAACAAAAAAAGTCTGCAAAATATTAAAACTAATGGTTTTAAAAACGTAAAAAAAAACCATAGTATATGACATAGCTGCTTTGTAAACTGTAAAATAATATTGTGTGCTTTTAATATTTACACATACTATTAATTTTTGTCACCTGAACATGATTTATTGCATAATAAATGATCGAATGAAAGTGAAACTTCTTTAAATAATTTGTATATCTGTAATATTACCATATTTATTATAAAAAAATGTCTATTTAATTCTAAGACTGAAACCGAAATATTTTAAGTAAACTAAGTACAAATCTGATTACTGTTTGTTTTAATTAAATTTGTCACCTACTTACATAACAGCTATGTTTATATAACGTTACCAAATACCAGCTAAGCATGACAAGCCCCAAATGCTCAAATAAATCGCAAGTCAAAAATGTGTATAATATGTTATATAATATATAGAAATATATTTTATAGGAGTATATAAACCTATATATAATGGTCTGTGGGGGTATAATGAGCATCTTGATTAACCCTTTCTTCGTTAATTATTTTAAAATGGAATTGTCCATTTTTTAATCTGGACAAAACCATTAATCATTTTTAGGGAAAATTTCAAAATATGTAGTGATTGAAAAGTGACCATGATCCAAAGCAACGCATATGCTGGCAGATCATGGTCTGCACTGGTAAAATTGTCATTAGCAGTCTTAAAGGGTTAAACAAATATTGGTGTCTCTTTTCTTTCCAAGCTACTAAATTTCTTTTTTTCTTTTTTTTTTTTAAATATCTTCTTGATATTGTTTTCTTAATTAAGTTTTTTTTTTCAATATTTTCTGTACACATTTCAGCTGCTCTACTTTCAGTTTTAGGGCTCTAGCTTATCTGTACATACACAGCAAATGCAAGCATAAAATAACTCTTCCCTTTCCCATCATGCACGTGTTATGTCGCACGTGAAAAAGGACGAGCAAAACAAAACGAAAATAAAAATTAATTCATATCCCACCAATGAAGCTACTTTTCTAGACTCAGGCTCTCAAATTTTCTTGTAATTGTTAATGGTGTAAATGTAAATGGAAAAAAAACCCCACTGGTTAACAAAATTTCTTTTAAGTTGTATGGTATAAAAAATATCAAATGTATTCTTAACTTATAACAGTGTGTGTACCACAAAATATATCAAATAAAGCAACAAATATGACATTATAATTGGTATATTGTATGCCCGTGACAGTTAAATTAGACCGTAAGTGAAATATCGCTACCATTATTACAATATTATATATACAAGCCCCGTCTATAAAGAGGGAGATATTTATTTATATATGGTATATGTTGGTTTAAATTAAATACGCCTGCTGAGCAAAAGGAAGTGTACTAATATTATTACGTGTAATAAATTACGCGAGCGTCTTTTATCTGTTCCTTACTGACAAAAGTACACAAAAGTACAAATCTGACAGAAAACTGTTAAAGTTTAACTAAGAAAAAGTCATCCAAAAGTCATCCATATATTCTAGTAATGCAAAATCCCGACATGTTACAAAACAATTTTTTTTTCCTTACTTTTCTTAATTTACTTTTACATTCTTACACCTTAACTTCGATTTTCATAATTATGTTGACTTTTGTTCTTTAATAGAATTTTGGCGAGAAAATCGTGTAACATAAAATCTCACTGGTGGAAAATTGCCACTGATATTTACATATACAATTCCCAGTGTTAAATAATTTCATTGATTTGTAGAAGTCAATTCAATTAACTAAATACAGCATACTTGCTTATTTCCCTTGTGTACCATGTAATCTATTTCATGGCTATCTTTAAGAACTCCTTTTTTTTCAAATGTAAATCTTTCACTTGATAATAATAGAAATCAAAAATGTTATAATTAAATCAATTTCAGGAATTGATGAAGAAATATTAAAAAATTCAAGGAAACATGTTGGAATTATAATTTGTAAGCTTATTGATCAGCACCAGTCATGTTCTTAATCAGTAATGATCCATCAATCAATAATTATCCCTAAATTAATCATTATCCCTTCACTAATGATAATAATCACATCTTTATAAATCTATTTTTAACTTTTCCCCTGCAGAATAAAGGGAGACTAATCATCCCAAAAAACCAGTTACTATATGAAACTTTAAAAGTTTGCTATAAGTTCAAGACCATTTATATTTTATAAGTTAATTAACAAGCAGATTAACTCATCATATATTTCATATCCATATTTACCAAGTATTCTTGTTGGATAAGTTTCAATCTTAATGCCTTCAAATAGGTAATTATGAATAATACAAAATATAAAATATGAGTCATCACCCTTTAACCAAAAAAAAACAACACCCCCAAAAATGTGAAAATTAGTATGACAAAAATAAATATACATGTATATATAATCAAACCAAACCGACACTTTTTTTACACCATTATATTGTTGTTGTTTTTTTAGTAATTTTTGTGAGAAATATACTGGCAGAGCCTTGTGTCAAGATTTTTAGCTTCAGTGATTAGATATGATACTGACAAGACTTCCAAAAATGGCAAAACTTTAACACGAGTCTCATTTCATTTTGTACTCTAAATTTAGTTACATATTTTATTCATACAATAAAAGATAATGAAGGAAAGTTTCCAAATAAGTCTTTGAAAATGACATTTTAAGATTTAAGAAAAGAATTTTGAAATAGAAATGTAATGTGCATTTTTTTTTTTTTAGAAAAGTTTGCCATATTTGAGGAAGTCATCAGTTTCTGGGATGTTTGCAAGCATCAAGCATGTTGTTGTTTTATATACTCACATGGACCATGAACATCCATGGCTTTATAAAAAAGACCACACAAAAAATATTGGGGGAAAATCAAAAAATGTGTTCAAAATATACAAAATATTACACATCAAATACAAGGAAATGAACAACATTTCTTTCATCTTTATTTCATTTTTCTTTGCCTACATTTCACTACCCCCCCCCCCCCCCCCCCCCTTTTTGTTGTTAAAATCATTTTAATTTTTACCTTATTATTGTCAAATTAACACATAAATTTTGGAAAATAAATCACAATGTTCAATACTATTTATATATTGATATCATTATTGAGGTCTTACTAAAATAGTCCACCCTTTCTCTTCTGATTTTGGCGGTGTTAAAGAAAAGAAGGGGGATAATCCGAGTTATTTTAACATGGCTGTAACATAAAATGTGAGCTTTTGAATAAAAGAAGTGTTGTTCATTTCAACAAGCTATTAAATGTTCATATCTGAAAATATATAACAATATTATAATATACAACATGTCACACCAGCTTGTGTCTTAAAATAATAATAATAAAAATCAAGTTTAATATGTGATTACTTACATTACAACAAGCAAAATACACGAAAAATGTGTAACAATATTGAACCACCATAATAAGTACTACAAAATTTTTTAACTAAGGAACACCCCCCCCCCCCACACCCAAGAATACCTATAACACTTAAGGCTGAAAAACAATGTGTTTGACAAAACTTAAAGCTCACGGCCTTACTAAGATGAACAGTTAGAAAATCTAATTATAGCCTTTATGACCTTGACCTAAATATACAACCTGAAATGTCTGTTACACGAAAAATAAGAAGCCTAAAATTGTCCCCTTAGTACAACACTATTTTTCATAAAATTTTTACTAAAATGTTTAACAAAATAAGAATTTGATACATTAGTATTGCCATAGAGAGACAAAATATGTTCCTATTATTTTTGAAAACAATCAATGCATCAAATTTGTTACAAAAAATATATCAATAAAGCACATGTATTAAAGTTATCATTTGATATACAAGTTGTTAAAATATTAAAACTTTTCCCATATTTCGTGCAAATGTAAGTTAAATAAAGACCCATCACAAGAATGTGTTAAACAACATTATTATATTAATCAAATTTTAAAAAAAAAATTAAAAATGATTATTCCCCTTTCAAAGATATCTGTGATCCAGTGATTAAGATTTGCCTACAAGAGTGCCGTAAAAAAAAAGGGAAACAAAAAATGCGTGAAAATTTGTTACAATTTCATAGACAATGTTTCAAAAGAAGCACTAATAATATAAAGCGAGGAACGTAAGTGAATTTATTACTAATTCCATACATTTTACTGTAAGCTAATTACAATTCCCGTTGTTTTAATTTGTTTAATAAACAATTTTTTCACTTTTAACGTATGTTGTTTAAATTTACACTGGAACGAATGTTTGTCAATTAAACAAAGATGTAACTATTCATTTCTTTTTAACTCGTTTAGGCACTGAGTTAAACTGTAACCTACTTAACAGATGTTAAGACTTCTATTTTTAGAATGCCTTTAAATAAAAACGTTTTCTAACTATTATATTTAAGTTTTACCAAAATGCCAATTTCAATAATTATCTATATTATGCTTATCATTAAATTTTAAACATACTAGAAATGTGTCATCATGCCACGGATGCCCCCGCATGCAGCCAAAATTTCAAATGTTATAATATCTAGTTCCAAATTTGTTTGCACAAATTATTTTTTTCATTCTAAGTTCAAAGCCCTTAAAACTTTTCAATGTTAACACAAACCATTTTTATACAATGTTTAAGGCACTGAAATTATTCAGTCTTAACCATTTTTATACAATGTTCAAGGCACTGAAATTATTCAGTCTTAACCTTTTAAAAATAGCATATTGCATATTTGTAGCCAACATAATGGCTATATACATTTCCACAAAAGTATGAGTGCTGAAACTGAAAGTTCAAAATTTTTCCAACATTCAGGAAAGATAAGTTTGTCTAAAATCATTGAACCACGTCCAAATTCAAACTTAAACTGCTTATTCCTAAGATGTATCTATATTATTTTCAAAGTGAAAGGGACATAACTCTGCCAAAAAATCATCGAACCATGACCAAATTCCAACTTGACCTGCGCATTCCTTTGACATATCCATATGTCAATTTTGAGTTGAATATGTAACACTGTTGGGTTGATAATGAACAGAAACTGTAAATTTCATATCATTTTCAAAGTGAAAGGGGCATAACTCTGCCAAAAATCATTGAACCATGACCAGATTCGAACTTGGCTTGGGCATTCCAAAAACATATCCATATGTCAAATTTGAGTTGAATGTGTAATATTGTTGGGGAGATAATAAACGGAAACTGAAAATTTCATATTATTTTTAAAGTAAAAGGGACATAACTCTGCCAAAAATCATCGAACCATGACCAAATTTGAACTTGACCTGCGCATTCCTTTGACGTATGAATATGTCAAGTTTGAGCTAAATGTGTTGTACGATTGGGGAGATAATGAACGGAAACTGAAAATTTCATATTATTTTCAAAGTGAAAGGGGCATAACTCTGCCAAAAAATCATTGAACCATGACCAAATTTGAACTTGACCTGCGCATTCCTTTGACGTATCCATATGTCAAATTTGAGTTGAATGTGTTGTACCATTGGGGAGTTAATGAATGGAAACTGAAAATTTCATATTATTTTCAAAGTAAAAGGGGCATAACTCTGCCAAAAATCATCGAACCCTGACCAAATTTGAACTTGACCTGTATTTTCTCATGACATATCAATATGTCAAGTTTGAGTTGAAAGTGTTGTACCGTTGGGGAGATAATGAACGGAAACTGAAAATTTCATATTATTTTCAAAGTAAAAGGGGCATAACTCTGCCAAAAATCATCGAACCATGACCACTTTCGGACTTGACCTGTATTTTCTCATGACATATCCATATGTCAATTTTGAATTGAATGTTTTGAACCGTTTGGGAGATAATGAACGGAAACTGAAAATTTCATAATATTTTCAATGTAAAAGGGGCATAACTCTGCCAAAAATCATCGAACCATGACCAATTTCGAACTTGACCTGTATTTTCTCATGACATATCCATATGTCAAATTTGAGTTCAATATGTGCAAGGGTTATTAAGATAATGAACGGAAACTGATGATGACGGAAGGACGGAATGACGGAATGACGGAATGACGGAACAGGGTAACACTATATGCCCCTGCCATTATATGGCGGGGGCATAAAAAGAAACATTATCTGAGGCATCCTAATCAAACTTCATAAAAGACAATAAGTCTAATTAAATTCAAACGGCTAAAAATACTTCGCTCATTGGACTTAATTTGTTTTCACCAAAGAACAGAAATGGTTATTAGTTAAAGAAAATTGTGTTAAAAGAAAATGAAAAATGGGCCACTCAACACAACCAGCCACCAAAACATTAGATTAGAAAGTTGTTAAGTTAAATCATTGTCAGTGACATGAATTTGTCAAATGTTAAAAAAATAAAAGGAAAGAAAACCGATCGCAGCCCAACACCATTTTGTCAATCATTAGCATTTCGTGCAAAAAAAACCCAAAAAAACTTCAACCTCAAAATTTTCTTGCCAACGCAAGCATAGTAATTATTGCATCTGATTATTCTTGTAATAAATACATTTTAAAATAAATTTGTTTCCCTTAAAAATTTAGATTTAGCATACTTTTTTATTCTGAAAATATACTTTCAGAGTAAAGAAATATGGTTTCTTTTTTTTCTCTCTATACTTAAAAAAAATTTCTTTACATGAATTACTGGATCCAAACTAATAAAAACTGCATGTAAATTCTACTAAATGTTCTTTTAACAAAATCATTTCTTCACGAAAGACAAAAAACGGGGATTATTTCCAGGGAAAAAAAATGTAATAAATGTTATATTGCTTTAGATAAATTGGATTATTGTGTAATAACAAAAACATAACATCTAGATTTTAGTTAAGAAATGAAATCCATTTATCAATACAAAACAGCTTCCGCACCAAGAGATTTTACACAATTTTATGAAAACATTTTGAACTGATCATCAACAATAATTCCCATTTAAATATTTGAGAAATCTATAACAACCGATTGTGAAGAAAAATTTGAGCCGCGTCATGACAAAACCAACATAATGGGTTTGCGACCAGCATGGATCCAGACCAGCCTGCGCATCCCCGCAAACCCATAATGTTGGTTTTGTCATGTCTCGGCTCATATGTTGCACACATTCAAATTACTAAACCTACCTATATTAAAATCGACATCAAAGTCCCCGTAACGATCGCCCTCGATAATTGTGTAAATTAATTTATCCTGTGTCGGACTGTTCGCTGTCAAGCTAGCAACTGATGAGCCCACTGGATAATGTTCCGGAATAGTAGCACGGTAAACTTGTTGATCAAATACTGGATAGTTCTTGCTGATGACTGTTATTTTCACTGTTGTTTCCGAACTGCGTGATGGCGACCCTAAATGTAACAAAAATGGAACAGTATGACCTATAGGTAATTTACATATTTTGTCATCCTTGACTTTTTGTAAGAAACTGGTAAAATTGACTTGCCTATGAAAACAGTATCCACTGGACCAGAGTCTACCAATCCTGTGTATCTGTACAGTCTAAGCAGACTAAACTAGCGTCTGCTCTCTTTTGATAATGAAATCCCTTATTATATAATAATAGACTCTTCCAAATTCAAACAAGAGAAAGTCCATTATGCAAATTAGGCTGGGTGCAGGTTAAAATGAGTCAACCTTTTGCTGCTATTTAGTTTAAGATTTATATTCAAAGTGAACTTTAAAAGATAAATTTTATATCACTTTTTTCCAAATAATATGAACATATTGATTTATTAAATGATATCAGAAAGTCCTAACAATAATTATGTCTTTAAATATCGACTCTTGCATTTTAGTTTGATAGTTCAAATACCTCCATCTGCTGCTACAGCAGACAGCACAATTTCTTTGCCAACATCCGCAGTGGTCAAAGGTCTGAACACACTTATCTTCCCGGACTTTGGGTCAATGGCAAACCTGTCATCTAGGTCACCACGACCCTTCACACTGTATGTCACCTGACCAAAATTTCCTGCATCCCTATCAATTGCAGTCACCTATAATTATCAACAATCAGTTTAAAACACACATCCATTTCAATATATCATTCTTGACAATTAATAAATACCCAGTTATTAAATCAGCAATTTCCTCCCTTAAACCATGCTATTAATATAATATAAAAGTTACTTCCCTTTGACAATGGCAAAATTTGTTTTAATTTACAGTTAAGTGAATAATATCACTTGACTTGATTAAATTCATTCTGTTGTTTTTCATGTCACGCCTTACATAATGCTAACCTCAAGGTAACATATTATATTCCCTGCAAAAAATGAAGCTGCACATTCCTTGCAAAAAACTAAATGAAAAATGTGTCCAAAGTCCTCCCAAGGCAACAGAAAATGCATTTCACATTTCATTTTAACAGCCAGCTTGTCAGTTAGCTGAAGTAATAGAATTTTTCATTTGCCAAAAAAATGTTTAAATTGTGCAGCAGACGACACTTTAATACACTTGACCTTGACTTTCATCACTTCAATCATAACGTTTTTTCATTTTTCAAATTTAAGAAAACACCCATATAATTATAATCAAATGAGACAAACCTGTTTGACAACATGACCAAGAACCGAGTCGTGAACGAGAACCGAGTGATACGGCTGGTGGACAAAAACTGGGTCATTGTCATTTTCATCTTCGACCATGACCTTGACCAAGGCATGTGCCCTCTGTGGTCCTTGAGGTGTTTCTCCTCTTACCTTTAAACAAAAATAAATTGACATGCACTTTTGATCAGATATCGAAAAATAAAGAATCCCAACTGATTTCTTATATATTATATCCGAACATGATCTTAGGTTATGCGGAATATCCTGGCAGACTATGGAGAATATTAATTAGTGAATATGCACAAAAATTCGAACACTACAAAGATCTCATAATATCACAGCATTAAGACTATACATCATGCACAAATTGAATTATCTGAAAAGACACCTCTTCCTCTTCGTAAAAAACTAATTAAATATTTTGAATACATCTATTATTCATTTATTTTTGGAAGCAAAAATCGAAAGAAAAACATACTTAAGACTTAACCTAATTCATAATTAATGAGGAAATATCTGTTCTTTTAAAAAACAATCTTGGAAAAAAACATCAAAAACACATTTGTTTATACAAATTTTTGTGAAGAAAAAACAAAGACAGATTTCCGTTTCAGTCAAAATTTTTGTACCAACCTCAACGACAAGATTATAAATGCTGACTTCCTCTCTGTCAAATGCAACACCAGTTGTTGTTACAACACCAGACGTGAAGCCAATTTCGAATTTGTCGCCACCATTAAGTAAACTGTATGTGAACTGCTGATTCAAACCTCGGTTTTCCACCTGAACTACTGTCAGAGTATCAAATATCTCATGGTTTTCTATAACCCACGCTTCATAAACCTCATGAGTGAATGTAAAAGGACTGCTGGTTGGTTGAGACACTGCTACAAATACTATCGTTTCCGTTTTGAAAATGCCGTCTGTCACTTGAACTTTCAGCTTGTACTTGTCAGCCATGTTGGATTCGTTCACAATAAAGATGGCGCCAGTGTCTTCATCTATTCTGAATCTACGATCATCATTTCCTTGAACTAATGAATACTTCAGTTTCGAGTCAACACCTGTATCATCATCATGGGCATCAGCAGTAACGACAATAACATCCTTATACGTGGGAAGTAATACTTCAGCATTGTAACTGTCTTCAGTGAATTTTGGAGGAGTGTCATTTACGTCATTTATATATAAGATGACTTTTGCCGGAAATTTCGTCCTCAATTGGGGTTTACCCATATCCCATACTTCAACAGAGAACTCTATCTTGTCCATTTCTTCATGATCGAATTCAGACACAGTTCTTATTGCCCCAGTATTCGGATCAATGGTGATGTAATTTTTAGCATAGTCATCTCTGATCTCATAAATTAGTACAGCGTTTAAACCAGAGTCTTTATCTTTAGCTAGAATGACAAGAGGCTCGCTGGTGGCATTAAGCACAATTGTGCCAGCTTTAGCTGATTCTGTAACATTTCCGACATATTCCTCCTTGATAAACTCCGGAGCATTGTCATTTTCATCGATAATATGAATATGTAAATTAGTCTGGGTTGAGGAATGTATAATGCTGGTTGCTTTGATTGTAAGGTTGAAAGCCATATCAGTCTCATAATCCACAGATTTCTTTGTATAGACAACACCAGAGTTTGGGTTAATGGCAAAGATGCCTTTTTCATTCCCGCCGACAATTGTGTAGATGACGCTAGATCGACAGTTTGCCGTCATGGTGTAGACATTCGTAAACCAGGGCTGATTCTCTTGTAGTTCGGCCATATACTCTAGGCTGTCAAACTTTGGCGGAGCATTGTCAGAAATTGTAACGTCAATTATAACCGTGGCTTTGTTAGACATGGGATGATCTCCCTTGTCCATTGCCATGACAACCAGTTCATAGTGAGGCTTATCATTTCTATCAAGTTCCTTAGCAACAGACACTGTTCCAAGCATACTGTCAATGGAGAAAACACTGCCAACATTTCCTGAAAATAGAGAAAAACATAAAAACATTAAATTTTCTAAACAGATTTTTAGGTTTATCATTAAGGCTCAAACTCATAGCTTAAAGAGGTTAAGAAGGCATGGATCTTTAGAAACATTGGTCATTTATTGGTGTCAGAAACGTCATCATTTTTACTAAAAATCACAATGACTTCATGAACAATAATACATATACAATATACATGCATATATAAATAGCTGTTTAAAGAAAGAACATATGGTTTGTAACATTTTGGATTACACTTCAAAGAGACATGATTAACTATCTATACACATGTATTTCAAAGTTTGTGTTGAAATACAAGAAACATTCAATATTTTCAGCTAGGCTTGTCAAAGTAATCAAAGTAAAAGCATTGCATGAAAGACTGATGTAACTTGCATTGAAAATAGAAGAAGTTACATCGTTTTTTTTTTAAAATCAAACACTGTGTCATATATGATTACAGTATGTATTTAATGTTCACATATATCACCGTATCATCAAAGCTTAAAATGATGTCAAAAGGAGGCCTGTCGTTTTATTTTTCAACATTTTTTTACGTTGTTGAAAGATTAAGGCTCCCGACACAGAGTGGGTTGTTTATTTGATGTATATTAGTAGATAGATAATACTTCAAAGTGAGGCTTCTCTTTATAATTGATGATAATTATTTATCTGATAGCATTGAGTAAATGAAATTACCAAAAAAAACTAATTTGTCTGTTTTGTATTCAGGGAAAATCAGTCTAAACCAACCATGACCAAAGTGTATTAACACATAATATTATTCAAAATGAATTTTCATAATTATAAGGTCTTTTCAAAATTTTTAGCAAATTTATATCATGTAATATATTCCCATATGTTTCCTGCGTAATTGTATTTAGCCTTAACTTAACCACATTTTAAAAACAAATTAGAAGTTTTTTTTACTCTACCATCACTATATGGCAGTCTTAATTATAGATATATTAAATATACATGTATAAATATATTCAGGCCTTACAGTATTTTCTTATTCCCGCCTCAACTCTTTGAAGTACGTACAGTACTTTCACATTTTAATATTATATAATAATTTTGACAATTTTTTAGAAAAGTGTCACACCAGTTAGACGCCATCGTTAGTTAGTTCAATAAGTATACAGTCACCAAATTTTGAATATATCGCTGTCATATGATATTAAAACGTTCGGCAGTTTAGTGCAGCACTATTTCGAGCCTTCATTTAACATCGGCATATAAAAGAGAAAACGAGGGAATATAAACATCACAATGATCAAAATTTATGTTTACATCATCCTTGTATTCAATACATCTTCGTAAATAAATCATGTCACCCGAAAAAGGGGAAATGAAAAATGGCACAATTTTTACCATTATTATTTTCATATACAGCCACCATTGTTCGATGACATGGCAGAACAAGAAAAGTCAGAAACTGGGGTTGCGTAACGGTTGTCATTTATTACCATGATGACTGCAGCATTTGATAAATTTTATTCTGTTTTTCACAATCTCTATTGTTAAAAAGTTAAATACGGAGAGAGTTTTCAAAAAAGCTTTACAAGCTTCCTACTCAATCCGTAAATTTTATTTTATGTAATTTATTATGTAAATGTGTGGATTATTAATAAAATATTGTTTAAACTAAAAAGTTAAATACCGTAATTATGCAAATAAGGCTTTCCGTCTATTATAATGCTTTGTTCGGTGAAATCGAAGACAGATAATTTACGTAATATGAAGTGTTACCGCTTTCATTATGATGTAACAAGAAAAGAAAGATTAATATACTTGCAATTTTGCACAAAATATGATACAATTTTTTTCATATATATACATTTTGATATCAAGTACAATTTTCTGTCTAACAATGTTAAGAAATTCTATAGAGCAAATAAGGGAAAAGATGCCTTTGAAAACAGACGGGAGTAAATGTGATACAGTTTTTATGATATTATGTTACAACCACGAGACCTGTTGTCTTCCTTTCATGTTAATGATATATTTCTTTGTGCAATAATATAGAATCTAGGTAATCCCAGACTGAAAACATAATATAATATCCAGAAGTGATAAAGTTTTTTCATTTTTAACAGGCTGAATTTCTAAATTTGACTTTAAGATTCCATTATTGTAACTTATCCATTCTCAACTTTTGGGATATTTAAAATTTCAAAGTTGATCAGTCAGTGAAAATGATTCTGGTTAGAATGCACAGACACTATACTGTATCATCAGATTCTTATGGCTGTCCCATTAATATTTGTTGCATGTGAATGTTACATGTTAAACAACCTAGGGTATCCAGGAATCACTACATTGGTGGCAAGGGCTAATCATTTTTGGTTCCAGCATAGTAAAGGTAAAGGAAAATTTGAGTATATTCTTACTTCAATAGAACAGAAAAGTGATAATTATCAACTTTACCTTGGTAAGTAACCATATAATTGCAAGCTATCAAGGGTTAAAATCTAACCGATTATCAAATTAGCTACAGCGTTGGCTGCCGTGCTTATTCAGTTTTCAAATCTTAATCTGAAGGTAGTAAAGATAAAACCTGTTCTAAAACAGTTGGCTTTTAAAAGACAACAACTTTAAAAATTCATTCATCATAGATTTCTATCACAATAATAAAGATAAGGTTTTTCAACTGATTTTATATATCTTTACCTTTAAGTATCATGAAATTTATACAGTCACATAATATGCTGCTTCCTTGAAAAATAATATCAACGCAACCTTTAAGTTGTGAGTAACTCAGATAATGTTGCAAACTTTAAAAGATGAAAATTCAGAATATGGTGAGAACAAAAAGATCGTCCTCATGTACAAGCTTAAGATGATCTCATCGCTATGATCTTAAACATTTCTTTTTTTAAAATGACACAGATGTCTCGAAGGCCATATCTAAAATCAGGGTATCCACCCCCGATTGTTCTCCTAATATCCCAGCAGTCAGACTTCAACAATGGACCATCAATCATTCACCCAGAGTAACAAAAGATCGGTTGGGGAGGGAGCCAAGGATACGTCATAGCCCCCGTATTGTTTTCCATATTTGATTTTACACAATATGGAGGGTAGGCAGTGCTTATCAATTAAAGATGTCAACTACTAGGTGGTAAAGAACTTTGGCCCATAAGTCTAGTGACAGCATAGCACTTTAAATAGGGTAACGTTCAAATCCTGAAATAATATTTAAATTGGATTGAAATAGTAAAAATGTCAACAAAATATAAAACCCGATAATCATGATATCAATAGCACGACCTTGATAAGAAAAAAATCTTTCCAATCTTAAACATTAATCATTCCAATTCAAAATATTTTTTTTGGGTTATCAAATTGATTCGCTTATTTTGCACATCACAAACTATACTCTTTTTCAACCCCATTTATTAAACATTTTGATTATATTCAATAATTTCAAAACATGTGAGAAATTCCTATACCTTAACTTTTATATAATAACTGATATATTCAACAGGATCTCAATCCAGTGTTTAAAAATTCAATAGTTTTTCGAATTCAATATTTTCTTTTTACAAGAAATACTCACTAAAATTTCAAAATATATAGACTGACATTCCTTGCTATGTTCAAGAACAAATATGCTATGTTCAAGAACAAATAATACCAAACCATTCTCTCTTAAATCAATCTTCTACTCCTAGACATCAAAATTAAAATCACGAGACCTTGATAACAAAAAAATACCTCCAGGACATTATCTTTCGGCAATTTAACAAATTTTGGCCTTAGGTTTATACAACTGCTTCATTAAGATTACACGCTGCATACATTTCAATAATAAATTATGCATGTCCACGAAATACTGCCACAAAACTCTTATCGCAAAAACACTCAATTGATAACCAGTGTTCTCTAATTAATTAACCTCGTTCCAATGAAAACAAATAAACTGTTTAAAGGTTACTTTGTTTCTGATCAGCAGGATTTTTTTGCGCATAAAAATGTTTCAGTAGCGCCACAACAAACAATTCATTGTTATTAACTGATACCTACAGTAGATAAAACAGTAACTGATATATCCTGGTAGAAGTATAAATAAATTTAAGCAATTTTCTATTACATAAGCCTATACTTCTTTTACCATTTTCTTAGCTTAAATGCATCTAAACTTTATTTCTAAATCTTTTAATGTTATCAGTGATAATGACCAGACAATTTTTGTAGATGTTGTTGTAACTTTGTTTTTTTTACGTCGCAGTGTTTCCATGCAGCTTTAATGGAGGAGGAAGACCTCTTCCCTTCCTACCCCTCCTTTTTTCAGTACATATCGCATCATAGTCACAGCTAAAAAGTCCATATTTGTATAATATTTCATTAATCTGTGGTTTTTGTACAGAAAGATATACTGCATTATTGTTATAATTTCTTTATACATGCATATATAATGTAAACATTGCTTATTCGGCAATAAAGTCCATCGGGTGCGATGACAGGTAAGATTACATTTATCGTTACATCTTATTGGCCCATCGTGAATACATCAAATCAATAATCTCAAAGTTTTCATTCATAAAAATGTTTTGTTCAAGTTTTGGCTCATTAAAACTGTACTTCTTCACCTGTCAAGTAAATAGACAAACAAACAAATGCTTAAAACAATACACTTTTACATTAACGTAATGTTTATTAAATTAATATGCTTAAAATGTTAAACACAAAAAGATCCTCCTAAATCTTATCAAACTTGGTCAATGTTTACATTTAAAACCTTTAAAAAAAAATGTCACTCATATATTGGGAGTTATCTCCCTTGAACATCAGAGTCTCACGGAATTAATAGGGCAATAAATCTTATCATTCCTGTATTATAATATATAATGTGTCCCTTGCATAGCACATTATCTTGTTTAACGACAGCTTTTTGGTATCAAAACACTATTATGACTTTTTTATACCCCATGGCCAACAGATTGTATTATGCTTATTTTGGAGTCTATATTCTATATATATGCCAATGGCTTTGAGCTATAATTTACAGTTTTAGGTCTTATATTTTTTTTTCAGCATGATTTATTTCCAAAAAACTCAAGTATTTCAGATTTAAATAAATAATGAAAAAGCATTTGAAATGCTGATCATGAAAAAAGGAATCACTTTTTTTCCCTTTTTTCCCTGTAATTGCTTCTTAAACATTTAAAACTTTGACCGCCCATGTCAAACAAAGTAAAAATACAATACAAATGAACTAAGAAACCACAAAACTCTTCATTATCATTCTGGAGGTAATTTGAGTTCTTTAAGAAAAAAACATAAGTAGCACAAGACCCAAAATTTAAGTTTACAATACAAATTTGATATCAATGTACTGCAAAAAATATTTTATTGCATACAAATTCTCGCTTTATCATTATAATCATGCTGTATCAAATTATAAATTTAGCGCAGATAACTGTAGAAATGAATACCAACCAATGAAACAAATGAAATTAAACGCAAATTTTTGAAGCATTTTTATTTTACGAGAGCCAAAACAACATTTCGCAGTGCAAAATCTACGATAACGATCTCCCGATAAAATCTATGATGTATTAGTGAACAGTAATTTCGTTGTTCGGTTTTAAAAAACTATTCAACGCACCTCTTTGTCGCATATAAATTTCAGCTATTAAGAAAACAATCAAGATTTTGTAAATATCGAAAAACGAGACATACGTTTAAATGACATAAATTGGTCTTTTGAAATCAAATAATAGTTCATTTTGGGTGTTTTTGTTAGTCTAAATATGCACATTTTGTCTGAAATGGGCCGTTAAATTGTTCGCACCAGCAGTCATTACAAAGTCGCAAACGTTTTTTATGACCTTGCATTAACACTGAGTGTAAAAAAAACTCATCATGGGAAGTTAAACACTCTTTTAACTTTTTATACTGTATTTAAATATCAATATATCCTGCATGTTTTTTTATCATAATTTTCTCTTTCTTCAAAATTTTATTGCACTTAAGTGATATTTATTAATTTAAAATTGCTGCCATGTAAGGAAAACATTTATTTACAGCTAGGCAATAAAACTGTATACACAAAAGATTTGATTTTCTGCTACTGATACACCAAATTACTCAAATGTTGTACTATTTAAAACAACCTTTTATCAAACAAAGTTCATATATATACGTATATACTGTAATTCAAATATTGTATATCTATTATGGCAACTATCCCCTGCTGTATGCCAAGGATTGCGTGTAAAAAAATTTAATTACTTCAATTCTTCGAGGAATTGACCATGATTGATTACTGTGATGAAACATGGCAGGATTTATAAATAAAAGACACCCCTCAGACCTTATAAATCTTTATAAAACTGATTATCTTAATGTAGTCTAGACCATACTTAGTGTTTTTTCTGTTCAAGATAGGTTTATATGTCACGTCATCTTTAAGTCATGAATAAATAGTTTACGACAGGATATGGCAAAAAAAAAATTGCCTCCGACCAATTGAAAATAACGGCAAATCGTTGTTAAAAGGATCATGTTCTTATAAAATTGTTGAGTCAGTGGTGACTGAAAGAAATCAAGATCATATTTCATCGAAGGTATGGAAAATTCCAAATTTCGCAACAAACCTGATAAGATAGTGTAAGTCAGTTCTGCATTATGTCCCTTGTCTTGGTCAACCGCCATTACTTGAACGACCGACGTCCCGATAGCTGCTGTCTCAAACACACGTCCGTGGAATGTGTCCGACAAGAACACAGGTTGGTGATCATTATGATCCAAGATGTTGAGAGTGACTCTGGTGAAGTTCCGGTTTGGGCTCATACCCTGGTCGCTAACCATAATCGTCAAGTTATGTTGCATGGCAACCTCATGGTCCAGTGCACTTTTAACAACAACCTCACCTGAAAGAAACAATTGAATTCTTCAGTTAAACTTTGGAAAAAAAAAATCACATATGAAAATCATTATTGTATAAACACCAAAATCATCCAGATGTTCGTAATGTTTACTTTCAGTGTTTACCCTTTTGAAAATCTGCACAAAAAAAGTACATAGAAACAGGTTGAAAGCAATTCAGAGCGCAAATTTTAACATAAAAAATTTATAAATTAAACTTCTGATCTTCCACAATGTATATAATCTCCTTGAGATTTAGTGAGAATCTTAAATGGGTTTTCACTTTGTAATGTGAGCTTATTTTAGATCCTTTACATTCTTTTAGTGAAAAGTGCTTTCTAATGCTCTTCTATTGCTCATTACTTGAAATCTTTAAAAATCTGTTTTTAAGATCTGCAGCTTCAATGCTGTTAAAATTTCATAAGTTTGGACATCAAATAAAACATTCCTTTAATGAAAATTGCAAAGAAAAAAAAAGAAGAGAGAAATAACTGCGCAAAAGTAACAAAGGTTTTGCTATCTACAATTCATTAGCATTATTATTTTTTTGGTATTTAATACCTATTAATACCATGAACCGTTTTATCTTGCAAAAACAGCTCAGTTTACATAAGAAGCAATTAATTCTGCATAGTTTCACTTCAACATCCTATACACCAGAGTTAAAGTCCTATTTCATTGACCCCAATCAAATATGCGTAAAAATGGGTGCATCTGATTACTGTTGTGTCTTTTGATACAATTTAATGACAAAAAAGCTCAACATACGCTGAATTAATGTTCAGTGAATGATAAATAATAATTATGTATAATTTCACAAATTTGCATTTTTAGTTGAAAGGAATGCATTTTTGGTCTCACGTTTGCAGCAGACGGCATTTCAATTTGTATAAAAAATCACGTCTTGACTTCACCATCCTAAACTAAGTGCAACTAATAGACATGCACTTGAATATAAACAAATCTGTTTTGATAAATTGGAGACATTTATCAAATATTGTGTCAATAAGAGCAAATTTCAACATAACTTTTAGCACATTTTTTCCCCATGGCATAAGGAACTGACGGCTGCTTCCTGTGTACTGAGAAAGGTTACGACTTGCACCCATGACCCTGTCATTAAAATTCCTCTGCCCTTTAAACTAAACCACCTTAATATAACTAAATAAAAGTATTTATCAAGCATTAATCAAAACACCTGAAATGAAAAACCTGCCTACAAATCTTAAGCAGCGGAATTTTTTTCAAAATTTTTTCCGAATTAAAATCTGAAACTTCTCAACTCCGATACCAAAATTAAACAGAAGATATCTAAACTTTTAAAGTTGCAGACAGCGTGAGTGCATGGATTCAGCACTTTTATATAATAACTAACTAAACAGCCTAAAAGTAAATGGAAATAAGTAATACTTTGTACGTCTGAAATGTACCAGACAACTATACATAAGGGAGTCTTGAAATCTTCTGTAAAATCAGCTCTATAAGCTGATACTGACAAGTTGTTGATAAGTTTCTGTCAATAAAGATCCTCAAAATATATCTTTTGAAATATTCAAACTGGCATAACATAGAAATAATGACAGTAAAACGTATACATGTTGTTGTATTTTACAATACTAGATGTTTTTTCCTGTAAATATTTTTGAATATGTCATTGTATTTATAAATATGGAATTCCTTAGCTTCAAATTTGTAAACAGTGCATTCAAAATTTAAGGAATTTCAGTATCAAAGTACTGAAATTCAGCTACCAACAGTATATTGCGCCTTAAGTCAGACTGCACAGGCTGGCCTGGCTCTATACTGGTGGCAAACACCAATCAACTTTGGTTCTTCTAAGGTTAAAGGTCAAAATTTTCCTTACCAGTTTCAGCATTCACATCAAACAGTTCACGTGTAGAGGCGGAGTTACAACAATCTGGGAGCAAGTAGATGAGCATGTTATTGTCAGCATCAGTGGCTGTAACTTTGAGCAAGGTCGTGCCAACTGGTGTGCTCTCCGGAAAACTGCTCTCATAGTGTGTGTTTTCAAACAGCGGGACATTGTCGTTTATGTCAATAACTTCAATATGTACCTGAAAATATAACAAAATTATTGTTTTATACACAAGTTGAAAAAAATCACAAACAAAGAAAGGTTTACAGTGGCTTACAGTAATAAGATGTTACACACACACTCTACAAAAATTCTTTTTGTACAATAAAATTCTAGGCACAGTTTTATTGTCCCCTATACACTAGAATTATGATTGATGGGTCTATATGCTTCTCCACACTCACAGAAATGACCAGAGCATAAAAACATCAACCCACCAACTGTGGAAACTATCTCCTATGGTAAATTCTGTAATAAAACAGTCATGTTACCCTTGAAGCAAAAGAAAAATAACTTTGTTTGAAAAAAAAAACAACACCCTCTACCAGCATTGCAGGTGGGCAAAAAAACCACTCAAGAGGTATCAAAGTACTGGAAGTATTACAGTCTGGTAAACCTAGGAGTATGAGAGATGTGTACTGTCAATCAAGTTCTGCTTATAAACTGATAAAATACTTCTTCAGATCTGCTTCTAAATAACAAAAAAAAAGAGAGAAAAAAAGCAGAAAATCTGGAAAAAACGATTTTGCAGGGGAAAAAGTAATAAGAGAAAACCTCTGAATGTTAACATCTTGTTTTAATTTTGCTGCATTTTGACATCACACTAAAGGATTACACAAATTTTATGAGACAGTTCTTCCATTTAAATAGATGGAAGTATCCAGGGGGAGTCGTTCTGAATTTCTAAGTTTTACATTTTACAAGGAGAAAGAACATGTCATTTTAAATCACAAAAGAGCACATTTATTTATAGGAGGAGTTCAATAATCTACATCAGTAACTGTAACATCTGAGAATGCTATCTGTTGTTGATACAATAATCCAAACAGTGTCTACTACTTGTTTTCTTTGTCCAAATTATTTGCTTTTTATCTTAAATTCAGATTTCGAACTATGCTTGAGATCTCCTCTTAATTGTTATAAAAGAAGCAGGAGAAAGTAAAGTGTGTAATATCTACCAGAAATGACAGATTTTATTTTCACATTAAGGTATGACATAGCAATGCTGTGTGTTAAATTTATTACAATTTCTTATTATCAGTAAGTCTAATTTTGTCTCTCGCGTCTATTTCAGAAATCATTGTGGAATAAGTAGAGGTGTCACATATGGAGAAAGTGGTAATATCAAGGCAAGCCAGTTATGTGTGATGACCACTGCAATGTGCCAAATAATATTTTAAAATTTGGTGTACAAAGCAGTTAAAACACAAAAGAATAAAAAACGTATAGAGCCTGATGGGACTGTATTGCAATGTACAAGTTGGCGTCACTCATTATCTGTAGTGTAAGACTGGTCTTATGTAACGTATTTATTATTATACCCTCTTCAATACAGTCTAAGCGTTCAGCTCACTGTATCAAAATGGCACCAGGTATAGTGAAAAACATACTTTTCAATGTACTTCAGTCAGTCTACCATTATTTTAAGCAATCAAAAACATTAATAGCATCTTTCCAACATCAAAAACAGATACCATAATTAATTTATTTCTTTCCCTTTAAAAAACGAACAAATTCCTGCATGTGCTTTTTCTTTCCCCCCAATTTTTTTTTCATGGTTTCTAATTTTATTTATAGCATTACAATATTAGTACCATATGCTATAAAAGTTTATGAGTTTTGTATTAGATCATGTTATTACACACAGGGATATAGAGTTGATCCATCTAGCGAAATTAACAGGCTTCCTAGCTACATCAAATGAAGATTTATTCGGTAAATATGTCGCTACAATAAAATTAATGATGAAGTTTGCCTAAATATATAGCAGCGTTAATCATGTTTTTTGGACAATTCCGCTCCTCATAATTTATAACTTTTTTACTAGTATAGTGTATTCAATCTTATATGTCAGGCTTTTTTTGTAATGTTACTCTTTACAGGAGATTTAATATTACGAGCCAGCGAAACTAACGCTTTAATAGAATTGTCTAAAACTTTACAATGGAAGATTTATGTTACAAAACAACAAAAAGTAATGATGATGGAATTGGAATTTTAGCATGGTATCAAAAGTTTTAACTCTCATCTAGCTTAATATTTTAAATGGAATCCACATTCTTTTAATTTGAACTAAACTGTGAATCGTTTTTAAAGGAAATTTCAAAATAACTCCATGTGTATGTACTGACTGAATGCCTAACAGTGTAGACCATAATCTAAAATGTGCCGGCAGATCTTAATCTGTACTCAGGTCACAGGCGTAAAATATGTTGCCTTCAGAAGGTAAAGGGTTAAACTGAACAGGATTTACATTGCCCTTCTCGATACATAAACATATATAGCTATAGGTTCCGATCTAACAATCGGTAATTCCGCAAATCAATCTGCTTTATGATGAAAATACTGGAGGAATGTCACCCTAACTTCTGACCTGATGGTTATAATATCTTGACTGTCTGTTCCTCCAAAATTTCAGATTTTTTCTGTCTGTTCCTCAAACATTAACTGACAATAATAATATTTACTATATAATTGAGCATAAAACATACAATATATAACAATGTACTATGAAATGAATGAGAGAATAAATGGGTATGAACCTTTAACAGCAACAACTTTAATCTCTCTCTAATATCATATGCATACAAGTTTTCTGACAGATCAAAGTTTCAATTCAGCTGAGACTTCCGACAACAGCACACAGTAATATGCATTGATCGGTGGAATCAAAATTCCATTGCAACAAAAGCCGGTCTTTCCCGTCTTTCCGTTTGCAACAATTATTTGATAAGACATTCATTTTCCATGATTAAATGATACACATCAAAAGCGGATGTTCATACTTTATAATGTCATCTCTATCAATAAAGTATAAAGTGCAATCATCTACTGCGTCTGCAGCGCACAAAAACAATACGACCTTGAAAAAAACGTGCAGCAGACGCAGGCAATTTCCA
Organism: Ruditapes philippinarum; assembly: GCF_026571515.1. Classification (NCBI taxonomy): domain Eukaryota; kingdom Metazoa; phylum Mollusca; class Bivalvia; order Venerida; family Veneridae; genus Ruditapes; species Ruditapes philippinarum. The sequence goes on along the minus strand of NW_026863066.1, from coordinate 100,059 downwards.
ATGTCGTTCTGACACTGTGATTAGTAATTCAATTTATAGGCACATTTGTTGCCTTCCTTCCATTACTGGCTTAGACTAAACCTTTTTTACACTAATTTAACGGAGTATAGAACCTTTTAGAGATCATTAATGGGTAATTATAAGCGTAACTTATTCCTAATTTATTTTACTATTTTGTAAAAGAATGTCTACAGCAGTTTAGTACTGAATTCTTAATTCCTGTTTAACAATTTTAGGATCAATTGCATTACTGTCAATCATAATGTATTTGAAGAATTTTGAATTTTTTTTAAAGAATATAAAATCTTTCAAAAAGAGATGCTAATTGAGGAAATTTTTAAACTTTGACGTTTAAACTATCAACAAATTAATGAACCCTGTTGAAACATGGATGTTTTAACATGTCATGCAGATTCTTCATGGAATGAAAAACTATGACATGATGAGAAATTTCTCCTGATGAGATTCGTCTTCTACTTTATCCTTTTTGTCATATCTTTTCTCAGTAATTTGTACCCAGAAGTGATATATATTCATTTTTCAACAAGTATTAGAGTGAAAAATTATCGACAATCATTGTCGATACTTGAATCAATGGAAAGCGAATTTGTTTAAATGATATTTCATCAAATGATGATTCATATAATGAGCATTAGAAAGAGACAGGAAAGAGAAACTAATGTGAAAGGTTGACAAACATGTCAAAATAGTGCAACTTGCGATGGATCTGCCATTAAAGTACCCAATGATAGGCATTAAAATTTTTTCAGGAAGCAGTTTTGTGAAATGAGCAATAGGATGTTATGGTATGCTGGTTTCCACAGCTACCAATTGTTTTTCAAGCAGTCGAACACAACTAACAAATTAGTCATTGTTCTTATATTGTAACTTCTGATTTGTATAAGTATCACTTAATAAAATAACTAAAAAGGTCTTTGCACAAGAAAACAGTTCTTAATTTTTTTTTACTTATTCATTTTATTATCAACTCTATAATAAGCTGCAGGTAGCCTTTAATTTAAACCACCTGTACCATAGTGCCTGACCAGCCAGCACTTCCATGCAGTCCATCCACTTGCCCAAACTGTTTGTAGTAGCTTTAATTTAGTTCTTAAGTTTGTTTTAAAAAAATCCATTTAAAAACTGAAAATCCACCGTTTTCAAACTCATAGCAAGGCAAAACCATAAGTTCAAGAGGGTAAGGGTTAAGAATTTTTTATATTGTAACATGAAATAAATTTCTACCATTAAACTTGTATCATCAATTCATCAAAACAAAAAAACTTGATTATGAATAAAAGTCAAGACAGTGAAAAAGTACACAATCATTTTTAAACATAATTCAATATTCATGTAAAAATATATAAAAAAAAATCTTTAAAATTTGAACAAAAGATGATGGAATTATTTGTTGAGCTAATTTGACACATTCAAGATAATCAATCAAAATGTTCATTATAAATCATATAAATCAGATAAGTAAACAGCTTTTTTGTTTTTATCTGTCAGAATTTTATGATTTTATATTTGCATACAGTGCTGAAGAACTAAAAAAATTGCAATACATGATTATTCAATTATAAATTTTATAAAATCTGTCAACCAATATATCACAACAGGCCTATAATTCATCATGACAAAAAGAATATAACCTTGCAAGCTCAGTACAAATATTCATTTTTTTCCCATTCAGATATCCAACATAATTATTTATACATCAATGCAGAACTCTGTCCTAATGTTATGAACTTGTCTATATTTGCATAATTTCACATGACCTCCATGCTTCATCCCTATTCTTTAAGGCATACTAACCTTTGGATTCAAATGCCTATCGTTTTTTTCTAAATCAAGGTTTAAAAATAGATATTCAAAATCAACCAATCAAATCATCTGTTTAAAAATCATTTTGTCTTCTGTTATATTTAATCTTATAGGACAATGATGCTCAGATACAAGAAAACACCCATGACGAAGAAAAAAACAACGATCTTTAAAAAACAAATTAACTTCACAAGTTGTATAAAAATTGGAAGGGGAAAATGACTTTTTCAGAGTCAAATTATTTATCCCGTAATTAAAAAATGGAAAAAGCAGGCATGTTTTCCAGATGAGGACAAACTTCTGGAAATTCTGAGAACATTTTTTTTTCTCAATTTTAAAGAACAATATATGATTACGATTGTGATATTATTAGCCCGAGTTGTTTATAAAAAGTGTCTGTTGCTAGGCGCGATACTGGTGATGTCTTGTTACTCAAGTGATACATAATTATGTTTTCAAAGCCGGGAACAAAATTACTTCTGCTACAGGGAGGTAAAAACAAATAAAAAATATCCGTACAACGAAAATTAAATTCATTTTATGAAGCTGAATGGTTGAGTGGGAGACTAGGTAATGTTGTTAATTGTCACAGCGCTAGACTATTGTTAACAGAATACAGATATTTTTTCAAAAGTTGATGCGACAATCTGTACAGACAACTTAATAAGATAGCAGACACTTTGCACACTTTTAGTCTTGTTTATTCTGTTACATCCCCCGTCCCATAACATTTAACTTATTTAGTAAAACAAAAACCTAGACTGAAGATTTTTAGATATTTCAGAAAACCTTCTGTAAAAAAAAAAAAAAAAAAAAAAATTTGGAACCCAATTTTATCAAAATTGAAACTTTATAACTGCTTTGGAAAAAGAACATTATTTTAGTCACATATTCAGCAAAATTTTACACACCTACACAAAGCAAGGATATTGGAACTTACAAATTGCAAAATATTGCATTTCACTCTCTCTGTAAAAGAAAGTCAAAACACACCCTGTGAAACATATTTTTAACTGCAGGTGATTCACACAAAAAACAACTGGTTATCTTATTGCATACAAAAACTTGGAAGAAGATATCTCACACTTTATTGTATAACAAATGATATAAATAAACATACCAGACCTTTATATATTTCATACGATAATATCTACAGCATAAACTTTTGCTCTGGAAAAATCATTTATTGTGCAAAAAAAAAAAGATGCAAAATGTTCCTTTTTCTAAGGATTCTGACATTTATTTACACGATATCATTATATTTTTTTTGAACATTTGATTATGACTCCCCTAGTGCAACCTTGGATATTTCTGGTATTTCTTTTATCTTCTTTTATTGCAGACCTTTAATCACATATCTACATGCAAAAATTTCTATCAAAATGATGTACATGTTTTAGGCGCTAGTTTTGATTATTCGATATTGCTTCAAGATAAACATAACATGGTGTTGATTATGTAAATGATTGTGATAATGATGATTGTGATGATGATGATAGTGGTGATGATGATTATGACAGTGATGATGATGATAATAGTGGTGGTGGTGATGATGATGATTATGATGATGATTATGACATTGATTATGGGGGTTGTGATAAATATGTTCATGAAAGTCAAGGTGATGATTATTATTATGGTTCACACAGTGATGATGATGCTGATTACCGTGGTGATATTAAATATTATATGATGTAGATGATGATAATAATAATGATGATGATGATGAGGAGGAGGAGGAGGATGAGATTGATGATGACAACATCTTCGACTTTAATGAAACAAACCAATACAGTATTAGACTCTCACACCTTATGATACAAAAAAAAAATACTTCATTGTTCTGTACACAACCAAAGAAACTTATAATATGTTAAAAACAGAAAAAAAACTTAGATCTTTATTATTGAATACAAGGTTTGTGAGAGAGTTACTGATGACTATACAGATAATACCAGTTTGTATGAAAGTACTTTGAAGTGTTAAGTACATTCTTAGGATCTTAAAAAGGTGTTTATTTACAAAGTCTTGATGACCACCCTATGTCAACAGATTAAACATGGCCAACTATTTGTAAAATGTTTTTGAACCATTTTTATCCCATAAGTATATAACAAATGAACTTAAAACTGTTAAATGAAAGGACAACAACCCCAATCTGTTGCAGTAAAGACTGGACACTGCATATACTCAATTATAAGTGAATGTAAAGAGGGTGTCATCTAATTTAAATATTAAATATTACTTCCCTTTAAATAGCACTACATAGTCACACATTAATTGACCTGGCTTTTGATTCAAGTCCTCCAAATATGCTAGTCTGCAAAATATCTGTTAAAACATATGGACTTGGGTTTAATTTAATCAAAGACCGAACTGGTGGCAAAGATTTTTAAACTTACAAATAATGGGTTTTTTTTCCCCCTTCAATTTCAGAAAAATGTCATTGCATTGAAATAATTCATATGTATACAAGTTGGAGAAGTGCCTTTGACTTTGAAATTACATTTTATGGCTAATATCCGACAATTTCATTTACCATGATGTACAGGAACACTCAATAACCTTGTAATTGCTGTTGCCGCCCTCTTAAAACAACTCAAGTGCCGTCATTTATAGTTTAATTTCTTTCGTTTGTACATTTCAATGGGACAGTATAACCTCAGTGACAACCCTTGTCGTCTAATTAGTCAACAAAATGAATCAAGTTGTCCCTATGTTCCGAGACGGTCTTGCCAAACATGTTGACGACCTTAGAGCACACTATTTGCTCTTCAAAACAATCATCTTTATGTTTAGTACAGAGTGCTTAAAATTCCGATATCTTACTATTTTATTGGACTAGTCACCACTTAACATTGTTAAGTAAATATCAAGAAATTTGTCGTCTTTATTTAGTTTAAACATTGAAATAGATCAGTCCCATTTCCTATATTATGAATATAAACCCATTGAAAAACTAATCAATATAATTCAATTATTTTATTCTATTTAAGGAACGGGGGCCAAAGGGTTTATTGCCACTTTCAAATCCATATACAAGTGAAGGAATAGTAAGATGATTTGTGAGTGCATTATTTCATTTACAAACTAATGCGGCACACCCCTTTTAAGAACGTATGGTACTTTAAGCAATAGTGCCGTATGCACACCTGTGTAGAAAATATGTATTTTTACACATATGTGTGGCACACCTATTTAGGAAATATGGGTCTTTACACAGAAGTGTGGACATAACTGGTACTTTATGTACTAGTGCGGCCTGCACACCTGTGTAGAAACTTAAAAACATTCTTTTTCAGGTAAGTGTGGCACACCTATGTAAATCCTATGAAGCCTACACAAGCTAGCATTACTGTACTCACATACAATATTTTAAAACATGATAATTTATACTAAAAAGAAAAATATTTTATTCAAAGCTGTTTGTACAACTGATCATATGTCAGTCTCAGCTAATTTTTCAGAGGTTGACAAAAAATAAAATTTTGAACAAAAGTAATGTTGTACAAATGTATTTTATGACCTCATAAATATATTTATTTCCACTGTAAAATAACTTTATATCCAAAAAAAGTATCAAATATCATCAAAAAGTTGATACAGTTGTGTGTAATGTGTGTTAATATTAGTCATCTACCAGCCATAAAAGTATATAATACCATATCCCTTTTCAAAAAAAGGAAAATTAATACTATTTAAAGAAATAAAATTTTTACTTTTTATGTACAAAGCAAAAAATATCAATATTAACAAAAGTAATTAACATCTGTAGTTTTTATGAAGAAAATACTTCTTGGGAAGGTGTTCAAATGACCCTTTTTGTTCATAAATTTGAGTTTCTGACAAAGAGGTTCGAAATTGGTAAATTGAGTCATTTTCACAAATGCTGATTTGTTGCTCAATCCTTACTTATGTTTCATTTCATAGAAATTCAAGTTTTAATATATTTCATAGCACAATCACCATGATGACACCACAATGACCATGACATCCTACTTGGATGGAAATTGCAGGACTGGCACACATCCAATTAAGATGAAACGAAATTTAGTGGTCTCTGACCTAATAAACCTCTACTGACACCACTTCCCCTTTAATGGAATTCTATATGGCTAATATATAAACTAACATCTAATCTAAACACATTATTACTTTTTAAAGTACTTTAAGCTATCAGCTGTGAAGGACATTCTACTTTTAAATGCACTCTAAGTCGGTCTAATCATTTGTACTGTGAAGTAATTTACTCCAAATTTGCATGTCATAGATAGTGCAACATTTAAATTATTCTTTGTACATATTTTGACAGCTTTTCTTGATTAATGGGGAATAGCATTTGTGCTAAGTTTATTTGGAATCTTTTAAAATTTTGTTCAACATCTTATGGTTTTGAGAAAAACATGTTTTGAAATAAACATACTACACATGAATCAATTTCAAAACACAGGTGTGGGGAGGAAATGTGTGTTGTTTTTTTTAAATGCCATTACAATTGAAGGAAAGATAAACTGCTATTGTTTTAAGATTTAAAATGAAGTTTAGAATGAATGTAAATTAAAAGCATTTGAATAACATGGAACAATATGTGAAAATGCTTGAACATAATGTACATGTGTGAACAAATGTTTTAATATCATGTACAATTGGGAACACTGATTGAACTACATGTACATGATTGGACAGTGTTTATGTTCATGTGTGGACAGTGTTTGAACATTATGTTCATGCATAAACAGTGATTGAACATTATGTTCATGTGTGAACAGTGATTGAACATTATGCTTGTGTGTGAACAGTGCTTGAACATTATGTTTGTGTGTGAACAGTGTTTGAACATTATGTTCATGTGTGAACAGTAATTGAACATTATGTTCATGTGTGAACAGTGTTTGAACATTATGTTAATGTGTGAACATGGTTTGAACATTATGTACATATGCGAGTAGTGATTGAACACCAAGTACATCTGTGAACAATGTTTGAATAATTTATCATGTACAAAATTAATAAACACTATGACTACAAATACATGATGCGTTACTCTTTTGATAAAAGGGAACTAACTCTTCAAAATGTAATACAATTCAGATAATATACTGTATATCAAATGGCCTAGAACAATTCCCTTTATGAGACCAGATGCAGATATGTCAATTCACAACATCCAAATAAAACTCTTTTATGTAATTTAACTGAAAATAAATCTTGAAAACTGGAATAAATATAGAAACATCATGACTTCTGCGTAACAAATTAAAATCTTGAAATGTAATTCTATTACACACAAATTTCTCTGACATTTCATTCTGGAGAAGCAAAAAAATAAAAAATATCAAAACAGGAAATAATGTTGCCCAGAAAATGCCAAAATCTTTTGCCATATATTATGAACCGATTTAGAAATCTTAATAAAGACCATCGGCTGGATGTTATAAAGCTGTATTATAAGTGTTTGATCTATTGCGGAATAATGACAATAATAGCTGTTTGATGCCCTTTTAATACACGGATTTGAAATAGTTTGATAGATTATGCTGACATAAGTGATTTTTTCGTAGCATAGAATGTTTACAAGGTGAACATAATGGAAACTTGAGCTGTTCTTGACATGGAAGTAAAATTAATTTGTTTTCCAATAGATTTTCATCTTGGTAGTTTTTGGCCTATAATTAAATTACCGTATTGGAAATCTTTGTAGCACAGAGTGAACAAAAATTTGCCCCATTGATATTTAACATCATTTTAATGACCTTGAACTTTCAAAATATTTGTTATCAATCGTCTTAAAAAATGTTCTGTTTTGGAAAACTTAACTTGGAAAATGCAAGCAAAATCATGAAGAATGACCATGGTATATGTTATTAAAGAGAGACCATGGAATAAAACCAATGACCATGGAATCAGCTTTTTGATTTTCTTTCATTGATCTATTTATTCTTTAAGCATTCTGTCTCCATGCAGGACATGGAAAATGAAACATCACATATCTTAGCAAAACAACATTATTTCTCCATAAAAACAATAAACAATATTTAATTAAACTTACAGAGCAGTTATCGAAGTTAACGCCGTCTGTGACCTGTATGGTAAGGTTATAGAAGCTTTTCACCTCCCAGTCAAGGGCTCGAGCCACCACCAGGGCACCTGTGTCCAAACCAATGTAGAACTGATTGTGTGGGTCTCCATCTGAAAAGAAAAGATTTTCATATTGATAAAATATGGTTCACATTTCATAACATAACATCAAACTTAAAAATCTTGTTCAATATCTTATAAGAAAAAACATAATTCTATTCTGATTAACAACAACATCAACAAACTTTTTTCAAATGGCTTATGAGGTAAAAGTTGTTGGGATAGATCATTTTTCTCTCACCAATAGATTCAATGTATAATAGTTACTTAACAGACAAGTTGAACATACTTTTCTTGTATGTAACAAAGTCACCAATACCATCTTAAGACATTTCATTCTCCCCTGCTAAACCTGAGGCACCGAAAGTGTATAATATATTTCTCTATTTGTTAATTCTTCTATTGATTCGCCACTCAAGGAAAATTCTGCCTTATCTTTACAATGCGAAACAACACAACTTGATATGAAAATATTCGTACAACAACGGAATCCCATTAAGAGATTTCACCGCATTATCAAAGGAGCTGTTTTCCTTTCCATAATCAAATGACACGCTTGTTTTTGTTTTCACTTTATTATAAATTTCCTACTTGAAACAAAAACTGTCAAATCAGCAGTTTTTGAAAATAACCATTTTTAAAGCCCACAAAAAACATCAAACATGTACTTCTATATAAGATACTCAGATTCATGGACACATGAAAAATTTATGACTAGATTGTTGTACAATAGAAAGGGGGAATTAGCCTTATTGGCAATAAAAATGATATAACATCAAATGACAATAAATTTAAGTCTGACAATTTAACATAAACACATTCCTTAATGTTTTCAAATATATTTCCTCCAATTATCATCGATGGCTTTGAAATTTTGTCATTAAATTAAGACTGATTCATGAGTCGAAGGTTCGATGTGTCGAAGTTTTAACGCAAGTTCCTTCAACTTCGACTTAGTTCTACTGTATTATGATTTATTTTCATGACAATACCATCATTATTTTCATCATAAAAATATCAAAACTGATAATCATTAAACAAGAAAAGCTCCAGACAAATTGACCCGCTATAGTAATTCTGTCCTCCATAAAATGTAATAAAGCCAGAGAGATAGCCAGTCTTGGTGATATTCGAGCCAGAAAATTACTAAATTATTAATAACTTCTCCCACAACAGTGTAATAGTTCTAGCATTGAAGGTGTGTTTGAACTATTAGGATACTCTGTTTCTAAGCATGTTCCATAAAATTTTAGAATCTATATCACAACAAAATATCTATAAGAATTTCATTTATAAGAAAGTCATGATGGCTTTACAAGAAAACAGACATAGCTTTTGTCCTTACCTTGAACTTATCTCTTAGGTTTTTTTAATTTATTTTTTCTTATTTGTGGGGGAGGGGGTGTTTTTGTTTCTTTTATATCTCTTTTTTTCATTGGCTGGAGCGATACAAAACTTCTTTATTCCTTAATAATTTGATACACCAAAACATCCTGCCGAAATCAACATTGTATTTCTTTTTTTACTATGCTTTACAGGAAGGAACTCACAGAAAGACTTTTGATACAGTCCAGCTGTCTTTATTTGTTATGGAACTATAGCAAATAAAACATTATTGATATTAATTTACAGAAATAATATCCCTCTTGTCCGACACAGGTTAATCCGATCAGGCGTCCTGGCACACTGACCAGTATTGTGTTCAGATTACCTGAGTAAAGAAACAAAATTAATGATGTTTTCCTTTCATCAGGCATAATCTTTAAATGGCAACATGTGCTGGGAATAAAGGGAGATAACTGTGAACGGATTTTGAAGTCATTCCTAATCTTTTTTCCTCTGATTTTTTTTCCGAACTTTGCGACAGATGTAAAATTTCAAATGCAGTATTCTGATGGAATGAAAAAAAGAAACATTTGACATGCCAAATTAATTTTCTATTTTACATATATAAATATACATATCATTTATTGAGCACGCTTTTTAAGAATTTAATCTAAAGTAATGTTTGGAGAGCAACAGCACATGGATTAAGGGGTTTACAGCTTGGATCAAATGGACCTAGAGTACGGATCAAGAGATCTTCGAGTAACGTGTTTGTTTACTCAGGAATTGTGGTTATCTCGACTGATTTGTTCTCTATAATCAAAAATACAAAATGCATGTTGAGCAGTTGGCAATAATTTGAGGAGAATGTTGTATTGTTTGCAGCTAAATACATTAAAATTGACCCAGATTTGATGTCACTGCGGCCATCAGAAACTCTGAAAACAGGCACTTAATAAACCATCATATCTTTACAACTTTCAAACACTGGCCATAAATCCTCAATGTATGCCAAGTTATCAGGGAAATAGATTTTAAGATGATTTTATATATGCACATTATGATCTTTTATTGCTTTGTTATCTTAAAAATTATGTCAGGAAGTCATAAAAGGCTTATTTGATATGCAATAAAACTGATATACAAACATTTCTATTGTTTTTTCATCTAACTGTAACCTAAATTTTCTGCCGTTTTTCTTTTCTGTGTTGGTTTTAAAATAGCCTAAACTATGAAGGTTATATGGCTATATGCCAACTTAACCTGAGAAGGAGACCCAAGATGCCCCTTATGTTGTGCATCATTTAAGGCATGACTGTGCCAACAGGGCAGTAAATCTGTAAGTTCACTTAGTTCATACTAGACATGAAATAATTCAATATCCCTTGCCAGATTTGAACCCGAAATGATGGAAGTGGCATTTTTAGTGATCAAAAAGAAGGTAGCACTTTTTACCTCTTAGTGGTAATTGACATGTATGAGGATTAAACTACTACCCACATGCTCTAATGTTTCAATACACTGATTGTTTTCTCAACTTTAAATATTTCATCAAGAAAAAAGTGTCATTAATTTTTCCATTTTGCAGACTTCCCACTCTAATACAAGTAATGCTTTATAAAAAATTCTGCTATCTGCAATTTGGTTGCTTTTTTCTTCAACAAGAATGTTTATTTTTGATATTCTAAACACAGACTATAACACTTAAATGTTAAACCTGTTTTGATATCCGAAAATGAATAACAAGTGGATAAGCTGGGTTTTGAGGATAGGGGTAACCCCAACAGATTTGGATGAAGACTGTCTGTCTGTCTGTTGCACTGTTGCATTGACAGGGAGGGGAGTAGGGGGAATGCAAGGAGAGGACTAACGATTAAATCTTTGATTCCTACACTAAAACATTTATTCAAAACTTTTTAAATATGCAATAACCTAACCAAATGTTTCTTTCCTTCTACCATTGTCTGCATTAAGATACTGACAGAATGGGGTAAATGGCCATATAATGTATAAGATAACCTTCTACTTATCTTAAATACCTAATTGCTCAAAGTATAGTGGGGGGAAACAATAAATATTTCACAGGAGATAGTTCTGCTCGATTATAATGGGATATTCAGTAGCCCACTTATTGAAACATGATCCTTAGAGCAATGGTCTTACCATAAAACTTGAGAGACTAAACAAAACACAAAATTTTTATAGTGAATTAAATCGGTGCATATTTATACCCTACATTATGTATTATATATATTTTCTCAATCATTTTAAACATGAGTAAATATTCATTCTAAATAATGACAATAGATTCGTTCATAATGGCATCAGATGCCTGGCATCAATCAATCATGTTAACTATATTATAAGTTTCCTCCTAAATCCATATAAACCATCATGTCATTTTAACTATAATAATACCCCTCTATTTCTATGAGATTTCTGAATGTCTGAACACGTCTATAAATTCTAGAATATTACAATTTCATAATATATTATGTAACCGTTTAAATATTTTTTTATTCAGAAATGTAATATTGTTCAATAATTTGATATGTACTACACATGTACATAATTTATGTACATATTTCTGAACAAAAATATGAATAAACAAATGACATAATATTTTTACTGCATAAACTAACAGTATTATAAACAGCAACAAAATAGAATGCTGACAACATTTTTTTTTTTTAATTTAAATTTTTTCTTATTTTTTTTTTTCTAAATTATGAAAACATATTACATACATGTACTTTTATTAGGTACTAATTAACACAGGTCAAAACAGGCCAAGCACCATGCATTAACATCTGTTATGGTATTCACTGTACCTGGACATCTGTTTTTATAATATTTCATCTTATTCATCATCAAAGGTGAAATCTGACAGCAAAAGTGTGTTCCCCTAATTCTTTTTATATCTACTGAGGTATATACTGAAGGTTTAGATGTCACAAAGAAGAAAAAAAGAGGCCTCTCTCCATTGGAGATAGAAAAAGTGTGACTATAAAACTCTTCACTGCAGAGGTCACAAAAGCCTGGCTATCAAACTCTTCATTTTGAAGGTAGTGAAAAACATGCCTATTAGTACAATAAAAGAAGTAAATAATCAGAAAAACAATTTACAACTTAATTCAAACACTTTTACTGCATTTGTAACAGGCAAGAATCAACCTACTTGACTGAACTTGTTGTTTTATTACAATTTTATTACTTTAACCATTTTCTGCCAGCTACAAACGTTTAGCTATGTTTGCTGAATAGTGTATACACCTAAGTGGTTTCACCATAAAAGTGGGTTTGGTTACAGAATAAAACCTTGGACAGGACAAAGGTTCTATGACCATGATTAAGTATCCAACACCTTTTTATATTCTTGTGTGTATCCTTTTTACCAGATGATTTATGAGTTTCTTTGCTCTTAATTAATTCCAGAAAAGCTCAATGATTAGAGAAAATCAGGTGAAGCTGGGCAAAGGGTACCCCTCCCATCTACCTACATGCTGGCAGTCGGATTAACTAAGCCGGTAACCAGACAGATTTCAAGACTCTCAAGAGCATAGAGTGCTGGGAAGACTTAAATTGTATTTTTAAAGAACTAAATGCCAAATTACTGTAACTCACTGTTGTAAGTTTGTAGAGTTACACCAGTGTTCCGTCAAACAGTCATTTGTTAAAGGTTATTGTACCTAAAACACACGAAGCTTGCTTACAAAGAATTGAATAATTATACTTTAAGAACTGAAATTACTTCCCCTTATGAAAGGCTCTCCACTTTTTGAAAATTAGATTAGTACAGGTAGGTATACGAAATTTGCCAAGGGCCAAAGAGTAATTACATTTTCTGATAATGATAAATTATATGCGAGGAGCTATTTTAAAAGAAATGGGTAAACAGGTGTTATTGTCCGGCGCCTATTTATAATTAAATCTATGTAATATCAGTACAGATTATTACCTATAATGGAATAAAAGAGCTGATCGTTGTTGTCCCGGTCATGCGCTTGAAGAAGATCCACTAGGTGACCTACTTTATCATCCTCCATTACACGCTTCATCATAGAAGTCGTAGTAAATCTGGGCACATTTGGAGACTTCTTCATTCTCTCCACTACCTCTATCCTAACCTTTACCGTGGTCTTTCTAGGCTTTGGTTTGCCATTGTCTGAAGCTCGAACCTGGGTGATGGAAATATAGTATAAATATTATTAGCAACCTAAAAGCTTTGTCATTGATGAATAGAACCAGACATACACTTCATGCATTTTTTTATACCAACTACAAATGCATTGCCAAAAACCTTATAAATTTTGATTGGGGCTGTACTCTTACCAAAATATCTACAATAACACAAGGGTTGCATGAACATGGCATGAAATTTGTCTGACCTTGACTTTAGGAAAGCTTCCAAAATCTAATTCTTCAAATTCTATTCACTTACCACAAAATGATGGACATCTCCGTACTCAAGACTATCTGTTGCATATATCATGCCAGTTTTTGGGTGAACCATGAAAATTTTGGAATCATCTTTAGAGTTACGAATGTCAAAGGTCAATTCCCCGTTCTCTCCTTCGTCATCGTCCCATGCAAGAACTTGGAAAACAGGTATATCCAAACCCATGAACTCTGTGGCTGGGGTCTGTATCCGGTACAAACGTTTGTTAAATTTAGGTCGGTTATCGTTGTCATCTTCCACTTTGATGAATACACGGGTCTGGTAGGTTAAAGCCGGTTCACCATTGTCGGATACTGTAACCTGGAAATGTAAAAATAGATTTTTGAATGGATAATAAATCTCAGAAAAATGCATTTTTTTCTCTATCCCTGACAATGTGAGGAAGATTTAGAGACAATTAGGTTTCAAGAAAAAAACATTTTCTCATATAGAATTAGTGAAGATGGCATTTCGTTGCTCCAAGGCATAGAAAATGTGTTAACAGATCTAACTCTCAATAAATAAAAGGGCACCTGCAATAATTTAAGGTAGTCTGAGTCTGCAACTTTTTAATGGCACTTTCAGAACATAGACTAAACACATTAATTACATTTCGAATTATTTTTAGTATGGAACACAAACAAAGGTAAAAAATTTATTTTAATAAGACAATTTGAAATAATCATATAACCCAGGATTTACACCCTTAAATTTTTTCCTGAATTTTTTTTTTAAGTTATATTCATATACATTAAGATTAAGATTGGCAAAAACCCGGAGGGTCAACTGTAGGGTCATAGAAGTAAAATGTCCCTTAAATGGTTTGTTACAATACAGTAAATTATATAACATTCCCCAAAGCAGAAATAATGTGTTGCAATAATCATCTACTCTTGTTACATTAATGTGTGAAACTTTTCCCTAATTTGCCAAACCAACTTCTGTCACAGGAAAAATATTGTTGCTGTTTAATGAATCGAAATGGGTATCAATGACACACGGAGCCCTCCTGAACATGTTCCTATTGACAAACGGAACCCATTTAGAACCTGTCAAACAGCATGATTTTTATCGCTGCTTTCTTCCATACATTTGACCTTCAACAAAAAAGGTCAATTGAAATTAAAGCTAATCTTTTCTTTTTTAAAGAAACTCAAGATTTTATATATTTAGTTAAATGTTTTTTTTTGTTTTTTTGGTTGTTGTTCAACTTAATGAATATTTTTTGAGTATCAATAAAAAAGTCAATGTTTCTTGTCTTTCCCTTGTTTGAATTCTTTACAGAACTACTCACAATTTTATATGATTGTTAAAGTAAATGGGTCTATAATTTCAAGGATTCTTTTAGAGCAGTGCATACATTAATATATACACTGTAATGAGCATGTTACAGTATATCAATCAAGTTAATGAACACATGTATAATTTATATAATTCATATGAAGCGTTATTGACACAAACAAAAGGTTTTCAATAAAATATTCTCTCTTAAAAGCAGTTACGAACACATCTGTATAAACTTATGTTTTGTTTCTTATAATTCTGATATTTCAATTATTTCATGAACGATCAGATTTCTCACCTTTCTTACCTGTTCTACAACTATAATTCTGAAAATACATCAAGAATCTGCTCTACCCTTAAGTTTCATGTTTGTTCTTCTTTGATTATTAAAAAAGTACCGCTGATAATTATTCAATACATCATATTAATGACATCATAAATATTACCGCAACTTCAAGAACAAAGGTACGTATCAACAGTATCTCAACAAAACGGTCATGAAATTCATCGAGATAGGAATCTCAGTTTGTATTATGTACATCTTTCATGGTAACATAATTTTCACCTAATCGCACCAATCTTTCACGTTTTATCTGAACGGTCTTCAAGATTACATAAATTGAATATCAAGTTTTGTCAGTTCACAGTTACCTCAATTTTCCCCCTAGTAATAGACTTGTAATTCAACTGATAAGTTCTCAATTTTTCCAGATTCTTTTTTTCTTCTTCAGAAATGCTTTATGATATCTATTTTGTGGAGTCTAAAAATAGATTTTTGTAATTTGATTTGTGATTTGATATCTCCCAAATTGTGATGATGATTGAAATGAAATTGATGAAAACTCACATAAATAACTGTAATTTCTACATCTTGTAATTAGATTCAAATAGTAGATGATAAATCTTGAGCATGTCAGAAGCATTTTTATTTGCAATATTTGGTAATATTTTATCTCATCCTAATCAAATTGTAATGAAAATTGGATCCAAAATCCAAAAATATTCAAGCACTCTACATTTATTATTTGAAAACTGTCTTACAGCTAGAGTTGAATTGCACTGTTCAGATTTTTCTTAATTTCAATTTAAATTTTACAGATTCTAATTTAAATTTTAAAATTTATCTTCAGACAAAGTATTATTATGCCAGCTCTTTCTTTAAAAGCTAACATTAGTAACCTGAGAATTGTGTGACCCTACCCTGTGGGGTTGGGGTAATAAAATGCCACGGACAGGTGAAAATTGTTGCTCCGAGGGATTTAACAACAGACAACTTTATTGTGTTAAATAAATGAGAATTTCATAATCAGCCCCTCATCATCAATTTCGCTCACTTCATGCAGTAAATTTTGATCATAAACTTGTTGTGCAGTGCTCAAGGATTGCAAGCATTCCATAAATCACTGGACTAATGAAAATCAAGATAACATATCACTTTAGACTGGGTCACAAATTAGATGACAGATAACATATTGCCTTAGAATAAGTGACCAATAGAAATGACAGATGAATTATATGCTACCATTGACAGAATAACCCAATGAAAAGTAATCACCATAAAGATTTTAATGTAGCAAACAGTAAACCAAAAAGCACCTGTGGTCTGACCATATTTGCTGGAGGTGTTGACGTTATCCCAAGTTATGATAATTAATCAACTCATGTAACTATGTTTACAAGCCAAATATGGATCAAGTACATCTTTCCAACAATCCAGTGGCATTTTTATGATCAAACTGTTACACTAACCAGAAGCAGTCTTCATTTTTTATGACTTCATGTATGACCCCTGACAACTTTAATTGAAGCCAAGTAGACAGTGTAAATTAATGGCCAGCAAGATTATTAGCTTAGAAATATTGCACAAAACATAATTTTCAAAAACTTAGAAATTAAAAACACACAGGTAAAATTAAGCATATTAGACTTCTGTTTATACCTTTATCAGTGTTCAGCAAGTTAATAATGATCCAAAATGATAACAATATATATTTTAGAGACAGTTTTAATTATTCAAGTGAAGTGCTTACAGACACTTCTAATATATACTCTGCAAGACATCAATTTATAACACTTGATATCTCCCCACCCACACCAGTCAGACTCTTTGACTATAGCACTATACAATTTCAAACAAACTTTTAATAAAAAAAAAAAACCTGCAGAAAAATAACTCAATTAAACCACATGCTTACAAGTAAGACATCATTTCCCCAAGAATTAAAGACCCGCCCTATAGCATATGTTAAAAATGTGATTTAAAAATGCATACACCTGTAGTACAAAATTCTTTGAAACAGTCAAAATGTAAATATTTCAACCAATTAAAACTTCATTTTGGATTTTTTTTCTCACTTTTCTACCAGTCATTTTCCATATGCCCCTATCTAAATGAATGGAGGAAGACCACATTCTGTCAATATTTACACCTTAGATTAACCTATAAGTAAAAGAACAGGCATGTTAATTATCGCCAATGTCTCACACCATTCAGCCCAGCACGGTTACCCAATTAGCAAGCATAAACCATTCATACAGAATCCTGTTTCTGGATCATTTCTGACAGATGCTGGTCGTGTTGGTGGGTCTAAGAAATAAACATCTTTGAAATGCAATTGTATATCACTAAAAACAGAAAACATGAACAATAAATGAAAGGAAATTGTAGAAAATGTGCTTTCCAATACTGATCTTACTTCCCAAACCAATAAATCCATTCTCTGTGTAAACCAAGAAAAAAGGAAAAGAAGGTTAAATTTGAAAGATAACAAGTCTTTTGATGTTGGCCCTAAATATGATTAAAGGAATCAAAGATTCAGTTGAGAAAACTCTGGCATTGGCTATATGACTGACAATGGTGAGGATGATGTTAATGATGCTATAAGTGAAAGTTACAATGATAGTTCAGGAATGAATACTGACAAAATGACTGACAATTGTAAGAACCATGGCAATCATGATGTTATCAATAATATAAGTAACTGTTGAGTTACAATGATGACAGTTTTGGAAACAATGCTGACAGAAAGGACTGACAATGTTAAGGATAGCAATGAAAATTTTACTAATGATATTAATATCAATCATTCACAAAAGTGACAATGAAATTAACAATGCTGACAAGATGACTGACAATGGATTATGGTAAGGATGATGGCAATGATGTTATTAATGATCATTATAACAGTGACAATAATGACAATGCAATAAGTAATGCTAACAGAAGTTAAAGCACTGACAGTGATAATACAATAGATATTATTGCTTTATTTCAGGCACAAACCAGTATGAGTAGACCCTCTGATGTTCCTAAAGCAAGCTGGATAGCTTCTTCACATGAAAGAATGTCCAAAGTCTGAAGCGGGGATTGATTTCTGACAATTATGTTATAATAAACACACACAAGAGGGATTAAGTTTACTTGATGATAATAATAATCATGCTGATAAGATTCAAAGTCAAATATAAACAGGCAAAAGCAAAGCATATTTCTTGGAAATCTTGAATAGACATCTTCCTTGCATGAGTACATAAACCTAAATGCATCATAAATTATTCTATTAACAGACCCTATTTAACTGCATATTTTACTTTCATAAGTTCAAAGGTTCATCTGCGAGCAATTTCATTTCTGATTTTTACCTGCCACCTCTTGCTATGCTTCAGATATCTTTTTCAATGAACCAAAGACAGTTTCTTCCCAGATTTCTCCAACTTTCTCCACTATCATTTTTCTAAATTTTGCAAGAGGTAATTGCCTGTAATCGAAAGTGTTCACATAAATCTATTTTTTGTTCAATTCTTTTTTGCTTGCTACACTTGATGTCTTTCTAATGGCTGTTTCACAGGTTGAACAGTTGCTGTGGTGATGTTTTTGTCTCCCCCTTCTCAAAGTTTGTTAATGTAGTGGCTAATGGAGATCAAAGGTTTTCTGTTCGCTCACTCAGTAGTGAAAAAACAACTGTTTTCCACAATCTATCAAAACAGATTTTATATTTAAGATACCAGGGCTGTTTGTTCTGAAAGACCTCTGACAAGGAGGTATTTTCTGACCTTTGCTATTTGTAATTGACCTTTAAAATTCATTATCATTAAAAATATATATAGCCTAAATGTTTTCTATGACCTCATACTTACAAAAGGCATCTTAATCCACAGGTTTCTTAATAATAATCAAGGTAATGATGATCATAATCCAGATAGGTATCTTATGTTATAATACATAATTATATTCGGATATTTTGTTAGAAAAAAATGTTTTTTATAGCCACTGCTCCATTTATGGCTTAATAATTTTGCCATGTTGGGCAACCTTACACATTGCAATTTTTGACAATTTTAAAAATTTCACTGTCAAGGCCAAGTATGCAAAATTTTGTTAAAACTTATAAATTGAAATCATTCTTCCAATGCTTGTGTGCTAAGTATTTTATTTCCATGTTTTATTCATGTAAAGCTAATACGATATGACTGCAGCTTCGGTGATTATTCAAAAAGCTGTAGAAACCTTCATAACATAATATCAATGTTATTTTCATTTTCACATGTTCTCTTTAACCATTTTTTTGTTCAGAAGTCAATAGGTTACCATAATTTTTATCCCTTAAAAACCTCTTACAATAGTAAGATGATTAAAGCCATTCAATTCTCTAAAAATCTTGTTTGGTAATGTAATAAAATGGTAAACAATCTTGTATGTTTACAACATTATAGAAATATCTTTGACTTATTACAAAGAAAACATGCATTATTTTGACAGCATGCATGCATGACTGGTATACATAGCTTACAATGCTAGCATACTTCATGGAAATAACATCATGCTTCAGTGACAATAAATTTGTTATTCACCATAGAGTGTGCAATAACCTGGAGATTACATCATCTAAATATATTATAACATGACGCCAATACTGCACCATGCAATGTCACTTAATAGCCCGCATTACATGATACGTATCCGATATTTTTGTTTAAAAGCTCCTTAAAACAGATCATTAATGCATTTTTTTCATATATAATTAAAATACGTACATATGGTTTTAATAATATTGTATGTAATGTTTCTACTTTGAACAATAAGAAACAAGTTAATACAAAAAATAGTTTATGTGATATACATGTAAACAATAAAAAGACTTCGTATTTCTTTAATTACAGATACAGTTTCTCTTTGTGTAAGAACAGAAAAAGCTCGCATTTGTTTATTCAAAACATAAGCATCAGAAATTTCAAAGGTATAGTAAAGCTCATATATGCTATCATTACAACTATAATATACTAAGTTTTGCTGAACCTGAATGTCATAAAACAAATTTAATTAAGAAAAAAAACACTCAAAAACATTTAGTAAAACTAGGCAAACTAAGTGCATAATTCCAAGTTGATGAAAAAAGCATCATAAAAAGTGAAATACTTGATTGAATTAAACAAGAATTTTTCACATATTATGTAGGAGTAAATTACTTTAACACACATTGTTTCCCCAACTCTACTTTGAACAGTATCTGCTATTTCTGAAACACCATGACGAGGGCTCATAACAAACTTTCATAATTTTCAATTGAATGCTAGTGTACTAGGATCAAAAATCAGAATGAGTGTTTACTTGTTTTCACAGGTACCCAAAACATTTGAATTTAAGCCAGGTAATTGCATGGTTTTATTAATCTGATATCAACATTTGAATAGCCAACAAAAGCAACAAGCCATAGTGTGAAACAGTAATTCTTATTAATCAAAGATCTCTAACAGAGAATAACTTGGATTAGCGTTATCTGAGAGACTTTTATAGGCATGGCTGTTGTCTATGCTTCAAAGTTTACAACCAATTCCAATCTCTTTTTTTTGTGTAAATTCTTTTTCTCTCTTTGTTCAATTCAGCATTAATATAAATTGTTAGTGTGCCTTAATTCCAATCTCTTTTTTTTGTGTAAATTCTTTTTCTCTCTTTGTTCAATTCAGCATTAATATAAATTTTTAGTGTGCCTTAATCTTTGATAAGTGAACACTAATAAGTGTTGCATTGCATACTACATAATGTTTTTAGTTTCATAATTACACAATTATGAAAATGCCAACTTTGTATCAAATATTAGACACTGACAACGAATATCATTATTTTACAAAAATGTATTGTCATTTTTTTTTATTTATTGTATTTTACACTTTTTTTTTCTTCAGTTAATTTATAATGTCTGTAAAACAAAGCCTTTTAAAATCTGCATGAAAATTCCAGGCAAAATGAGGTTCTTAGAGCATTAAAGTAGATCAAACAAAAATATATGTCAATATTCAAAAGCCAAACTTAGAAGAATAATTATCCTTCATAATTAATTTATAATTGTAGTAAACAACTTATTTCAATCAATATTTGCAACCTTCATCTATTGTGCCTTGTTTTAGATTTTATCCACAGAAGACAAAACCATATTTCCTGGACTAATTACACACCCTGTAACTCAATTCTTGCACAATAACCTATCTAGGAAAGCCAGACAGCAATTTGTTATATATTTTTCTTCCAGACTACTTATAGACCTTATTTGAAAACAATATTCAGACAACCTGAAATTTCACTTAAGTTCAAAATACAGAACATGAGTTGAGCAATAAATTTGAGCCATTTCTCCAATTTTCACACTAAGAGATAAATAATATCAAGTCTGTTAGACCACAGTTTCCAATTATGTATTTCTTCCAAGCATTAAAGGGGTTTCTGTTACATTAAGATAAATTTTTACATTACTCCTTCCAAGCACAACCAATAAATTTTCCATCAACAGCGAATGCCCGTAATTAGACATCTTCTATCAAATTGAGGAATGCATTCCTATTTAAGGAAACCCTCAACAGATGGTAATTCTGAAAACAATTTTCCGAAAATCAGTTATGTATTGCAAGCCATGTCTCTAATTCCAATACATCCAAGATGCTCTGGATGACTTCTGGCCAAGTTCAAAAGTTCACGATGCATCCTTATAAGTCTTTGCTCATAAATGGACATATTTGTATGCATTACATGAAATTATAGCTCAAAGGAAGTAAATGATTTTGCATGCAGAAATAGCTGGCAGCCTTTCAGATGAAAGTATTTTTTTAATATTTCCCTTTATTAAACAGCATAGGCTAATTAAGACTAATTTACCTTATGCAATTTAGTGGGGTCATGGCCCAGTGGTTAACACACTAGACTAAAATTCTAAGGATTCCTGTCTGTGCTGGTTCAAACCCCATCAAGTAACTCCCAACCTCATCAACTTTAACGAATTCTTTATAAACTTAAAGTTCAAAATTATTCAAGTAAAAAGAATGTTCAACAAATTTCTATAGAAAATCTGTATCTGAACATAACATTGCATGCAGTTAGTTTTGTTTTTTAGTTTCTAAATTTTCAATCTAATTAGAGAAGATGTGTTTCACATATCATGGCATGCAATGAATGTTTTGTTTGCATGATAGCAATCAATAAACATGACAATGACTTAAATAATGAAGGCATTAAACTTTCAACAGAGTGTCAGCCGAATGAATGCAACAGGCTAAACAATTTGGAAAACAAGAGCTATTGATAGGACCGACTGAGCTCAACTTTTCTCAGTGATTTGATAGTAAAACAAGAGCCAGGATAATGTAGAATTTTCCAAGGTCATTAAAAATGCAAATATTCTAAGCAAAACAGTATTTGATGGAGAATGAAAGACTTTTCTATGTGTAAGCATCAAAATATTCATTTTGCATTGGAAATAAGAACCCTGCAGCAAAAGGAAATAAATATCCAGTCTGACAGGAAATATAAGTACCTATTCTGAAGAGAAACAGAATGACCAGTCAGCTGACAATTCAAAATGGCTGCAAATTGTTCTATCACCATGTCCAATGGTTCTGACAGCTGAAAGCCATTGGTCAATGGATCAATACGGAGTCAGAGAGCCAGCTGTAAGCTAAATCTGCCCACATATCTCCGCTAACTTCCTCCATAATTCAATATTTTCTTCAGTATCCAAGAAGCTATTCATCTGTTTTCTTTGCATTAGATTATATGTTCTTCAATTCTTGAAATAAACCCATGTGCTAACCCATATTTTCTACAACTCTAGAGTGTGAAATAAAGTTGTTACTCTCTTCACTTATTACTCTCTTCATTTCCTGATCAACATCAGGTTTTTTCAAGAACTGACCAAATCAATTTTACATTTTCCAAAGACTTTTTACCATATATAGAACAATTATGTCTACACTAGTTTACAAAACAAGAAATTTACTATCAGTTAAATTAGGGAAAAAGGAGCAGTGATTGACGACTATGCTATTGACGGCTGAACAGTTGCCTGCTATAGTTAAAATCAACAAAATCAACAGTACAAACTGAATTCTAATTTAAGTCAATCAGACAAGCAATAAACAAGCACAACTGAAATTTTCTGTAAAACATAACCAAGTGGTATGTACAAAGTTACTTGTCATCGAAAAACTTGTCCGTGTTTGGTGATGTTCCAATGCATAAGGCTGGATTATTCATAGCAATTTATGAACAATCGAGAAAAATTTGCTGTGAATCACAAGTTCCTCATGGGACGGTAACGGCTCTCTGCTTTATAAGTACGTAACTTAATTACCGGGAATAAATGAAGTTTGCGAACAACACTCAATATAGTAATACAGTCTATCAAATTAGCCCGGCAGACAATCAAGCAACAAAAAATATAAATGAGTGGAGCAAATAAAATTTTACACTGATTGAATAATTATTTATAGTAGCTTTAAATGTCTGAGGGAACAAAACTAAGGTTGGAAAAGGATTGATTTCTATTTTTGATCTATCTATCAAAATATAATATTACGGTACTAAAATGTCTTAGTTATCATTTTTCGAAATTATTTTCTTACATCATTCAAACTCATTAATCGTTTTAAACTGACACCATAGAATTTAAATCAATAGTTATTTCAGGTGAAACTATGAAAGGAGAACAAACTTTTCCTGTTTTTGCAATGATATTTTCCGATCAGAAACATCACAAATTGATTCCGGACAAGCTCCGACAAAAACGAGATTGAAAATGCCAAAAAGCTTTTTCTGGATAAGTTCTCAGTATTTACAATCTGATGTCTAAACATGAGGTGAAAGTAATCAATTTATCAAACTTGCATAAGAAGAACATCATCTCTTGGCACAATAAATACACGCTTTCACTATTTTTTTGTTATTTACTTTTCTTGCCAGAGAACAAAAACGGTGCGTAAAGCAGTCTTTGGAATCTCTGACCAATGGGTAATAAAGCAAAATGAAACATATAGTCTGATATACAAATAACTTGCAGCCACTGAATAACTGAGATTCAGATAAAGTTTCAGGTACAATTATATGGCATATATTCTGATGTATTATTTGTTTATGTTAGTAGCAAGATTGTGCAGCAAGGAGAGTGAGGAAAGTGATTTTTCTTGCCTTGTCCTGTAACAGTCCTATATTTTTTGTAATCTTTCTGGTTGCAAAGGTTTATCACTTTCGATTCCAGCAGTGTAAATGGTTGAAATTTCAGAGGCAGCAATTGTGTTGTTTTTTTTGGTTAACATTTTTAACTGCAATCATGCAGTGAAACTTTGGGGAGGTATGCTCTTTGTAGACTCAGATCTTCTTCACTTCTGTTGTTTTAATACGATTTACCACAGGTATAATACAAAGATCAAAAGAACAAGTATAACGAACTAATTCTTCAGTAAATCATCAAAGAACTAGTTTTTTGGATATATTTTCACTTGTTTTTTCATAACCATGTGAACATTAAAAGAGTGGGTGTTCATGAATTTTGATGAAGTAAGAAGCATTATACTAAACTTCTTTCGACATTGTGATAATACCGGAATCTTTTCAATTAATACAATCATGCTTAATTGGTTACTCTACAGAAATGATCAACTTGTTCCTAATATATCTGATGCAAACATTGAAGGTAATGCAAAATGTAACTGGTTTATTCCAATTTTTGTCAATGAAAAAAAAATCCCCATTTTTACAAACATACATATGGTAGTCATTTGATAATAAAGACCTCCAAAACAAAAACTGCAACATACCCTATGAACTTGTTACGTTGGATGAAGGAAATAAAATTCTTCATAGCAGATCTGTCAAATGTATAGAAAAGATGTAGCAGAGAATCAATAGATGTGAAAATAAACAGCAAGAACATGACCAATACAAAACCCTACCAACAACCCCCTAGATTACCATCAAGTTTCAATTATGATTTTCATGTAGGTGTAAATGAGTTCTGGTGTTTGGACAATGTTCTGTCTATGATTGCATTAACATAAACTGAGAGGCCATCATCATACTAAATTAATTTTCAAGAAATTCTCACTGCTTTCTGCTGATATGAAATCAGAGGAAACAAGTTTCTCAGAGAGTTAGAATGTATTATCAGTAAGCAAAAAAGGTTTGAGTGTTAAATGATGAACTATGTTTATGAATAGAAATAATTGTAGCAAATGCCAGATTGTCAGCAAGTATAATCATTATTAGCAAGGTGTATAAATGTCAGTAAATTTGTTCATCATCATCATCTTCTGGTATGCTGATATTATAAAGTTAATGATGATGCTGCTGCTGATAACGATAATGATGATGTAGATGATGGCAATGATGATGATGCTGCTGTTGCTGATGATAAGTATGATGATGATATTAATGGTGGTGGTGGTGCTGCTGATGATGATGATGATACTGATGATAAAGATGATGACAATGATGGAGCTGCTGCTGATGAGGATGATTACAAAAATTACAATGGCTTCAGTGCTGCTGCTGATTATAAGGATGAAGGATAAGAAATTGATTGCATATAATTGCTGCTCCTGCTGTTCATCCTGATCCCAATGATGGGAATGACAAAAAATATCATAATGTTAATGATTTTGAATAGAAGTTGCTAGAGATGTTATAATAATCTATATTATAAACCAAAGGGCAAATTATTAATAGTAAAATACCCAAATACAAAAAAAAAAATACAAAAAAATTCTTAAATATTAAAAGTTTTTTACATAGATGAAGGATCCTACTTTTGCCCAAGAGTTTACTAACAGTCTCCAATAATAAGCTCATAAAATTCTTAGAAAATGCAGACATAATTATTTCCGAGAAAAAAATAATAACGTAAGCCTTATTATCCAATTTCCCAATTTATCATCGTACTAATTCAAGAATATTAAAAACCTAAATCTAAAGTAACAAAATAATACTCCAAATCCTCTATGATACAGGAAAATGTTAATCTTTTTCCACAGTAACATTCTCTACATTATTACTGGAACATCAGAACTGCTTTCTGATGATTATAACACAGAAAAAATATACTCTTGCATAATTAAGATCTTTTTTGGAAACCCCGTTAACAAATTCTACAACAAAATTATCTTACGTTTTTTATTACCTACACAAATTACTTGCACACCATGCAAGCCGTTCATATAAACACAAAGTGAACCACACTAACTTTATAAGCAACATTGAAACCATCAGTTATTCTAGAAGAATGTGGGATAAAAAAACCTGAACAGATTGCTATTAGAACAAATAAAGCAAATAAAACATCATTCAAAGGAATGCAATACAAAACTTAGAGGCAACTCATCTAATGCAAGCTTACAGAAAACTGAACTTTTCATAATTATACAAGCACACCTTGGACATGAACTTATGCAGCCTGAAGATATATCACTCTGGCAACAAAGATTATATGTTTATTTTATATACTAAATACAAATAAATGAGTATCAGGAAAATGGCCTTGTAATAAATGTGGTCTCTTACTATTCCAACAGGTCTTGGTCTAAAATTAAACTAGAAATTTGACTTCTTAATGGAATAAGTCATTTAAAGCTTAAAGAACAGCTGCAGATAAGAAATACCATTTTCTAAAGTCATGTGGAAATTCTAAAAAAAATTCCCCTTTTGTTCCATTATTAATGACATGATCTAACACTGAAGTCCCCACCTGATTGTTACATTAATGACAAGATGGAATTCCTTACAACACAAACAGTTAGTGAGACAGAGTCAAGTTCACTTATCCTCGATCTTAGACGACTTGAATATGCTTTTCCTCTGCAAATTTCCTAATTCACCACACAAAAAAGTAAGCCCAGTCACCTATTTTCATTCTATTCCGTTCTTAGACATCACAAATTGCCTTTTCAAACCATTTACCAACATTGGCAGAAAAAGTCAAGCCAAGTCCACTTAATATCTTTCTAAGAGTCTCCTTGTTCTTCAATTTCATTTGAACAATCTGCAGTATCTTAAACAATCGTCTGAAATGGACAGTTTTTCATGAAAAAAAAAATGTCTAAATTGCCATTATCTATTACCCATGTGGAGGCTTATGTAACTTGTAACTAAAATACTGGCCTCTATACTGATTGGATCTAATTTCATTTAAAAGTAAAATTGTCTGCAGACACAATCTGCTGCAGTAATATATCTCAGAAATAGAAAATTAACATAGACCTCTCAAATAGCAGATGACTATACGTTTCTGGATTCTAGACGAGCCGAGAAACAACAGATTTTTCTATAAAGCTAATACTGTAATACCAACAAGATGTTACTTCTATTTTAGATGTAAGAATAGGGTGCAATTACTGGAATTTAAATATCAGTTCTAATAATAATTTTTATATTTTTTCTGTCATTTTTCAAGTGATTTCATTGGTCGAAGCATAAAATTTGATCATAAAAAAACACCAGATTTTTTTACATATTCATTTCATGGAAAATTTGCATTCATGGAAGATTGCATGAATATGAGTCCTCTGAAAAACAAAAATTAATATTTCTGAATATTTCCGGTATTTTGTATTCTGTTCTACGAAAAATGATATCTTCTGACATAATTGAGTGTAAACGGTTGTCTTTAATATTCTACCTGTTAAACACGTTTATTGTTATGTTTAACAAAAAATGACTGGGACTGACAGATAGGATGGTGATGAGTGTGAAGGCATGCATCAACACGAAGGAAACGCATGTAGTTCGCTGACATTAGTTGTGAATTACCTACTGAGACAAGTACTTGTGTTCCTTTGAAGTTTCCATGGGCGCGATATTACAAGATGCTATAAGAAGCTTTACTGGTATTCCGGAATAATTTCGCTCAATTTATAAGTCCGATTACATTTACGTTAATAATGCTGCGAGTGTTATTTTTCATTAATGATTTCGCCTCACTAAGCTAATTTCAGCGGAATGAAGGAGGTTAATACTAAATATCATACTGCCATCATCTAAGCAGAAAGAATTATGAATGTTACCATTGTAATTATCATAACACTTGAATCTACACGATACAATTACACATGGCCTTATTACATACACAGCAAACGCTGCAAACTTTCATCTGCTTCATGTATTTTTAATTTTCATGAAAAAAGTTTTTAGCCCTTATACTTTTACTGTTAATTGCCCCTTTTTCAAATATTACACATTCTTTGTCTGTTCTTATTCTGTGTTTGTATAATATCATAGGTCACATGATCATATTTATTGTCCATGTAAATAGACATAAAATAAATACGATGACACTACAAACAAACAATCGGATATTTATATTTCATAATAAACCAAACATTCTTATTCAATGTGACCAGACTGACTTTCACACACATCATTAAAGCCTAGGTCACAAATAAGAAAATGCCGCCGGGCGGCGTCTGTTTCTCCAAAAAATCGCAATATCGGCCGGCGTCCGTCCGGCGGCAGTGACTATCGGACGGCAGCAGCTGAAAATTTTGCTCATCGGGCGGGCGCCTTCGAGTTTTAAGTAATACTTAAAAGCTAACGGCGGCCGGACGATAATTTTTGGGGTCACTGAGTATAAATATCATCGAGCGGACATCGTTCGGTCGCCGGGCGGCGACCGGGCGATGATTTTTTTGATCGGGCGATTTTTTGTTCTACTAAAACAGCGTCCGATTTAAAAGGCGTCCGGGCGGACATCGGCCGGGCCCCGCCCGGTGCCTGAATAGAGCTAAGTAGTCAAACGATTATCGCCCGGTACCCGGACGATTCATGTACAGGCACCGGGCGGTCATCGTTTTGTCATCCGGCGACCGGGCTGCTTGTGTTTGTTGTAATTTCAGCTTGAAGAAGTTGTAATTGCCTCAAAAATATATTTGTGAATTTCTTTTGAATACTAGTAAACATGAATTTTTTCTTCAATGTCAATGCGAATGTCTGATTGATTTTCGCCTTCTACGGTCTCGATACTGGCCGTTGGTGACTCGTTGTCAACAACACGGACCAACTCCTTGGCCTTCCCCTTGGCTTTGGCAGCTGACTTCTTTGCTGGCATAATTACAACTGGCTGATTTATCTAGGATGTCATTAAATGTAAAGTCATTGTCGCCCGGCGCCCGCGCGGCAACCGTCCGATTCACTTTTAAATCGCACAGGCTCCGTACGGACATCGGGCGGCGACCGCCTGATCCGTTCAATTCTTTCTGTAAAATCCACTCGGCAAAAATCGCCCGACGACTGTTTCATTCGTGACCACGCAAGGTATCAGATTTAAAATCGCCCGGCGTCCACGACATCAAAAAATCTGCCGATTTTATAAAAATCGTTTAATCGGACGGCGCCCGTTTTATTTGTGACCTAGGCATAACCCAGACATTATAACTGCATTATATTACCCCATTAAGGTAATTACACCAAACACCTATCTTGACCGAACTTTCAGACATTCATATACCCCCATGTCATAATTATCCCCGAAACCATTTATGTTACACTTAAAGCATGCAACAGATACACCATTTTCGCTTTCGACCAATTAATTCAAGTATTATTCTAATGTAATAGATTGTTTGTAAATAATTTTGTACACATTTTGTTACCTCACTAATTACAAGGACCAGCTAAATAGTCCAGATGACAGGTTCAAATCAGGGAGATCTATATTCCTCCCTGGGGATAAATCTGGATATATAACATTATCATAAACTTGCTACTTTACTAAGGTCACTCTATACATCATAGCATAGACATTATATAAACAGTCCTCAATAATCAAATCATGCAGAAATTATAGAATAATAATTACAACAATTACAGGGATAAATATTGTTCCAACACTTATTCATAAATAAAGCCCACATAAAATGATAGCTTAATTGATTATCTACATATCGGTTGATAAAAACTTTATTACAACCGAATCTCTTAATTAGTCACCGTAGGGAAAAATTTACATGTTTTACTTATACATTAATTTTAATTATACATATTAATTAATATCATTGTAATTAATTATGCATTGAAGAAGTCACATAGCAATCAAAATGTCATGTTCTACTTATACAAAAACGATCAGTTAATGTTTCAATTGAATCACCATTGTTTATCATTCATTTATGTATTAGAGGCCTAAAAGTTTCATCGTTCAAGGACGGACCTTGAAGTTTGCATTTTTTTACTCTTTTTCTAAGTGAAGTGGTTTTGATTGCTGTTCATTTCTGCATAAACAACTACTAGACCATATAAGTAAACATTCCTACTTAATGATACAGGAACTTAAAATTCAAGTTTTCAGTGACTACTTCCAATTTAGTTTCCAGACCATGGTTTTAAAAAAGTAATTAAATTCTCAACATAATACTTGGCTGTTTGTGGTAACTTCACACCCAGTTAAGTCTGTAGAGTTTAAAAGCTAAATTATCATGCTACATGAACTTTCCCTGGTTTAAAATCCCCTCAAAATGTGTCCAAGCCCTTTTTAAGCTGTTTTTATTAAGGAAGATTGTCACATGCAACCTCTAAATGTAATAAATTCATTAGTTAAGTAAACATTAGACTGTGCCACTGTCAGTCTGCCAATGTCATCTTGTTCTATCAATAATCTTCTCATTAATCATAGGACCAGTCTAAAATCAACATCAGTCAGAAGCTTGACTTTTGAAAGACAGTATGACACTGAGGAATTTAGTAATTGTTGAGAAATGAGGCATTCTAGTAAGAAACAGAATATATCAATTATGTTACTATTACCATATCTTTTACTATAAACAATTAGGAAATAAAAACTTTAGCAGCCAGAGGATGTGCTTAATTGGAAATTGGAAGTCCTTCAGCATTTAGAAAGAAAATCAAGGCATGAAAATTGTAGGTCATTAAAACAGTTACAATTAATGTGACTTGAATGACTTTAAGAAGTTGAAAAACAACTAAATCAACATTGTGGACTTACAAAATTTTTAGGGCAAACATGATTCCTTATATATTAAACTAACTGACAAAAGCTCCCTTCAACATTGTGGGTTTCCAAAATTTTTAGGGCAAAACCATTCTATAACTGACAAAAAGCCATAAGTTAAATTAATGGTACTTTTATTGCGACCTAACGACCTAACGTATTACAAATTTTGAAGAAAAGCATCCTCAGACAGCTTGATTTTCATAATAACAATATTATGTTTGCATTTCTAATAAGCTAGCTCTCCTATTTTGGAGGCTCGTTAACACTTCAAAGCCATCCTAAACCCATTTACATCTATTATAAAGACACCTTGCTAAATTCTTTGAAACTTGTCCAAATTGCCTTTTCAAAATAATGCAAAAACCACTTTCCATATCATTCTCTATTTTTTTAAATATCAGTGTCGTCTGCACGTGGTTTAACAGAAGATAATGTATGCCTGGTGACAGTGTCGTCTGCTTGTTTGTTTGTCATCTGCTTTCATCCTTCTGTTATAAATTTTGGTGACCATAGAATTATGGATGAGTAGTGTCACTACAAAGACGAGGGATTACAAGCAAACCCCGTGACCTTCGATGTCTTACGCCAGTTCATAGCCTCGAATCGGCTTCATTAATTAACAGGCCTTTTCTCTCTAAACATGACTAATGATTCTTGTCTTAGAGGCCATTGTCTATCTTTGTCCTTTTTGATGGTCAATATTTAATGTCATCATCCTCTTAAGGGAATTCATATCTTACAATTTACCCTCGGGATAATGCACCAAATTTATGTGAAGAGAAAATTACAAAATGTTTAACTAAATGTGTTTGCTGTATATTTTTGAATTCGAAATTGATAATGTTTAAACTGCAGAGTTTAATTATCCTAATACTAAATAAAGAGCACAATTACAGTAACAACTTTTAAATTCTCCTCCGCTTCAAGATCATGCGCAAAGACAGACACCAAAATACCCAAAATCCAACAACGTGTAAATAAGTAATCAAAGCACATTAAGCGTGTTCAATTTCTCGAATTCTCTTACTTCAGACTATCGCATTATAATTATTAACCTGTTGCATTGTGAGCAATGAAACAAGCGTACTTTTTGCGTGCATCATGCAAGCGCCCCAATTACCCAACCGGAAAATGTTGTAAACCACGAGATTGGTATCTATTACAATAAAACACAATCAGTGTTTGTTCATGATTTAGGTAATGTTTTTGGATTTACTGTACAATGCAGCCACTTGTTGAAGTTTGATTCTATTAAGATGATTATAACAATAAAACAATAAAGATTGCCGAGGTTTTTTTTAAAAATGCTTTTTATCGCCTTCCAATTGCGATGCCAGGAATAGATATTCCACTTATTATGTCTGAAATTTAAGCCTGATAGACTAGGTAGAGATAATGATTCACATATAATACACAAATTCAATAAATTCAACACCTGAGCTACAATTAAAACATTTTGATTGATTCCATGAATTTTGTTATTGTTCAATTTCATTTTCCTCTTTATTTTAATCTTTGTGATGAATTTACAGACATATATATGTATACCCAGATACCTAAAGCTAAATAAGTGGATTCTGAAATAAGATTTAATTTTAAAGTCAAATTGCAAAACTGTTGGATACATAAAAGATTTGTTCCCGTTTTTTGCCTTGATGGACAATCACATATCGCTTCTAAAAATAAATCCAATCTAACGGCAGCATTAATTTTAGTCTTCTGATACTTAAACTATCAGTTGTCAAGACAGAAAATGAATAGATATCAGAAATAACTTTTAGCCAATACATTTATGGATGTCTTTAAATTTAAAAGCTGAAATCAAAATATGACATTTCAAGTCACAAAATTATGGTAATCAATTTAATGTCAACCATAGCATCCTTCATTAAATGTAAAACAAGCACCCTTTATGCACGATGAGCATGCAGAGACATCTTAAGTTTTAATGCAAGAATCCCACAAGTTCCTGTTTAAACATGTAGAAAATTACAAACTCAGGCATACATTTTAACATATTGAGTGAAAATCTTGAAAAACAGAAATTAAAGAAAAATCCCTCAGGAAATTGCGAGCAATAAAACTGTTCAAACATGGAAACTCATAGAGAATATAATCAATTGAATATTTCCAGGGATGTAACATCCTGAAGAAACATGATTCCAACTTAAAGCCCAGCATGTAGCAATGATGAATGCCTTCATAATTAAATTTCAGGTGGGTGGGGGGTTTGTCACAGAAGAAAATTCAATTTTCTCCCTCAATTTTTCTGCACAAGATATTTTTTTCAAATTTGCTCTTGATTTTCTCTTTTTTTTTCTATTAAGGAAGTGTTTTCCGATTTGTTCCCATACACAAGTTCATGCATTAAAACTTACGAAAGGAATATTAAACAATATTGAACATAGCTAAGAGCACGATGTATATCAATTACAATGGCTTAGTCTTTATTACTCAAAAAACTTTGCTCGCAAGTCCTGTTTTATTGTTACTCGGCTGATCTTATCGCCTAAAAATACAATACTATTGAGGTCAGTGTCCTGATAACATCAAACGTCCATATGTGGTCTTAAATATTCGTGCATCATTTCATTGTATGATTAATGAAACCTTGCGTTTTATATTTCCCTTTTCTCTCTTAAAGTACATGAACCTTGAATAAAACAGGAATTTTCTGATACCAATCATGCAGAAATATTCATGCAATCCCTCAAAAGAGTAGAAAAACAAACATAAACTAACATTCTTGAAACCATTGTCACGAGAACTAGTGTTAATATATAGTCAATATTTCAATAAAAACTTGATATAATACAAAAACAAAATTTCCCCCCACAAAGCAGAGCGATTTCTCTTCCTTAAAGCCATCATCAAAATGTACATCTGCTTGTCATTTTTGCATTTATACTCCTAGTTAAAACTCCTAAATATTTTAAAATCAGGCAAACAATTAAAATAATTGTTGAGGGCTATAGTCTGTAAATCTTCTGGTTATGTAGTTTAACTCTTATACTATGATGAATATATATGTCAGGGGATTTTAATTTCAAACTGTCCACTTTGAATTTGAAAGATAGAAGTACTTATAATTATGGTCAGACTGCAACGTACGTTGGTAGGACACTCAGGTAGCATTAAAGACAAAGCCTCTTACTGCAAGCAGTTGTTGGATATACCATCAACATTGTGTAACTTTCATTTATATCATAAGATATTTTTTAATCATAATTATCAACATTTCTATTCATACAACTCACATATATATAAACATTTTATATAATAATAGTCAAATTATTATTTATGAGTGAGTTTCATTTAAGTGTTTAGAAATTACTTTATGGCAACCTGACAAAATTATTAACATTGGGAAGAGAAAACCCTACACCAGTTAACAGATGGGGGAAATTAGAAAACTTATACCACCATAGGGTCTGTAAAATGGTGTTCTTTATCATTTCTGACATTTTACTTGTTCATTGTGTACCCATAACTTGTCCATAAGAGACGCTATCTAGACATAGTTAAAAATTATGACTTGGATGTCTGCAAAATATCTTCATAGTCTGCAATTGACTCTAAATATATCAACATAATAGCAGATACATGTATTTAGTTCACAAAAACCTAAGAAAATTGTTGAAGAATTTAAACTATGACAAAGTACCTTTAAAGTCAGAAACAAATTACAACTTTTTTTATTAAATTCTTTCTTTGAATTTCCTTTGTAATTTCAGTCCCCATTTAACAAAGAATATGCTGCAAGCCTTATTTCTTATGCCTCTTTTAAGTGCATGCTGATTATGAATTGTGCTAATTCAACGTAAACCGATTTTCTATACTTATATATTCAATTGTTTCTTATTTTCTCCTCTATAATTTGATAAAACCGTCCCATTTTCTCTCGCCCCCTCGCAATTTCCTACACCTTCCATCGAATCACCACTTTAAGAAATGTGAGTCAATCACCAGAAAATCAACTGGTAATCAAATCATCCCCTTAATGATACAAGAAATTACCCTGAACTAATCACTATCATTATTGCCAACAAGTACCTTTGATTCTGTACCAGAATGAGGAAAAAATTGCCATTTACATCCATTTGTCTTGTACGGCTGTTTCAATCAGGCTTTTTTTTATTGCCAGTCCGAACTCTTTAATCTTTTGACATTTTCAACTGTTGAATTTGTATGTTTTAAGCTAATTTGATTTTATAACATCATAAACCATACATATTGGCAAATTGAAACAATTTAAAGGTGTTCAAAATTGTTTTTGTCTTACTTTCTTGACAAAATTATTATAAATATTCTGCACTTAAAAAGTCTAAGTTAACACTTGTTAACCTATATGCTTACAGTCACGTCTCCCTCCCCTCGGAAACATTCAAAACTTAACTTCACATAAAGTTCAAAACTGTTTACAATATTCTGCCAGATACAATCTTGAAACATCGGCTTCAATTGCTGTAATAATACCATCTGTCTACTGGAAACTGATGCAGAATCCACGTTATTTATTGTACAACTGGAATTTCCATCTGGACTAATATATCAAATCGGTGCATTTCCCCCTGCAACTTCAAACATAACTCTTTATAAGTTAATTATATACCTACATTGTTACAGCTCACCTGGATTTGTATACATGAAATATATTTATATATATATTATATACTGTGTTTACTATTACGCTGCAAGTTACGATAGTGCTGTGTTATGATAATGCAATTTAATGTTGTAATTTTGTTATTTCTTGACGCAGATGTTTGCTTTAACTTTGGACGAGATTATAATTGTTATGTCAAACAACAGAATGTTTTAAGACATAACATATGCTTCAGGTGTACCTATAGAGTGCAGCACATAACGCTACACCGAAAAACTTCATCAAATTGTACACAAATAACAGCTGTATCGAAGCAGTCTACAAAATGTATCAAACCTCGTACTTTTAAAAAAAATATCCCTTTTTTAAAGGAAACTCTTTCATTTTCGTGCCTGAATATTGTGTATCATCAAACAACGTACTTTTTGAGAAAAAATTCCCTTTTTAAAGGTAACTGTTTCATTTTCATGTCTGAATTTTGTGTTATACTAAATTGACATCAGAAATTCTTTCTTTTATTAAAAAAAAGTTCCTGTTATACGTAATTACATTAAACGTTAAATGTTTTAACATGTCATTGCGCGAATGTTATTCACGTCAACAAAGTGCAAAGTTCTAAAAATTGCATTAAAAATGCATAAATATAACAAAGTTACTTCATAAATGTAATTAAAGCTATATCAGTCAATGCAAGCCGACATTGGCACTTATCACAGTATAGGTAAAACATTATTACTGTACTTTTATAAATGACTTAAAAACCCGTATCAGGACTTGACCTGTATTTCACAGACTAGATGGTGACACGATAAACTTTAATTTCATAACCACATTTCAATAATTTCTGATTTGATGATATCTTAAATGCTGAATAGAGAATTAATGAGATAATTTTGCAAATAAATATAACTGACTTTTACTGTAACAGAATTTAAATACTATGCCATTGAACTCTTTATCTGCAAAAGTTGGAGTCAACCGTCTCATGTCAAACTGTTTTTCAGATTAATAATATTATAATGTTTATATCATAAATCCAATTTTAGTCCGGTCTCAGTTAAAAATTGAGCCATTTTTCTATTTTGACAAATCTTAAAAGCTTTCCAACCAGTTTACTCTGACCTATTAAGATTTTTATCTTTTTTTCCTTTCTAATTTATCATTTTTATTTACAATGACAGATTATCCCCTCAAATCACGCTTTTCAAAATGCCCGTCACTTTCCAAAAATTATACATCATTTTGTATAATAATCATAAAGAAAAGCGGTTTTTTGCTTTGCCTTGTGTAAGCGTGTCATAATTATGCGGCATTGTTGAAGGAAACCTTAACAAAATTTTTTTTTTCAAAATTATAATATGAAAACCATTCAAACTGGGACATAAATAGAATATAATGAGACGTGTTTCGTACTAAAGTTAGTTAAAAGTTTTATAAGCAAAATTCTTTGCTGACACATCATGACTCCTGAAAAATGCTCCGGAACAAAACAAAAAATAAAGTCATCCGCAAAAGGAAAAGAATCACTTTGATCCTCTTGCCGTTGGCATCTCAAACTTAAATGTATTACAGTAAGCAATAAACATATTATGTAAAATGTTTCCTATTTTAAATACGAGAGCAAACAAATTTTCTTTAGATGTTTTGAGAGGGGTATACTTTAAAGGGTGAAAATGAATTGATGCAAAACCATTTTAAATAAGCATCATACAGACAGGACTTCGGATATTTTTGCAACTGATTATCATGATAGCAATAATAAACCAATTTCATCAAAGAACTGCAATTTAAATCTGGATACCTCAAGAGTCATTTATTTAAACACTCCCAGTAAAGAGGCCTGTGTTATGCAAGTTTGTTTCGATATTATGAAATCAAACATTGTCGCAAAAATTAAAGAACCCAACGATTAACATCAACCTTGAGAATTTACCCACTTTAAAGCTGCAGCCAAAATATTTCCAGAAAATCAACCATAAGAAAAACGTCATCATTTTAAGAAAAGTAAAATATTCGAAATTCAAGAAATAATTTACATGTTTTCAGCAATTGCAGTATTTATCATCATATTTTTTTTACAAATTTTACAATTACCAATTACTTCTGGACAAATATGTATATAATTTTGACTGGAAACATTAAACTGGCTGAAATATCATAATATAGTTTAACATGCTTTGTTGGTGGGATCAACAAAACACAGGTAGCACAAGCACTTACTATTTCTGCAACACTTGATCCTATTAAAAAACTTTTATAATGTTTGACAATTGTTGCTTTTTTTCCTAATAACATAACACTTATTTATTGGAGGTATTTCAAAGTGGAAATTTTTATTGCAGCTTAAAACATTGCAATGTATGCCAGAACCACTTGATGTACAACATCTATTAAAGGGAGTTTAGTAGACAATTTTACGAGCACCCTGTGTATAAATAATTATTGGTTCTTCAGTTTTGATATAAGTATCCGTCAATCATTGGGTGAATATATTCTCCCCGTATTTCTATAATGACTTTCTAACATACAATGTTTGAATCAGTATTTTAAATTTTCTGTAAACTTTATACTTGTTACAAAAACCTGGATCAAAGAATAATATTCTTTTATCCGTATCCACTTCAGTTATCAAAATTGTGTGGGGTTAACACGTCTGACCAGTAATCTAATGATCGCTTTCTGGGTGGGTTCAAATCCCGTCAAGGGCAAGTTGTTGTTTCCTTGAGCAAGAAACTCAAATTACACACATTGCTCGATCAGTACAAGTTGCTTCCAGGAACGGATTCGAGAGTACAGTCAAACGTGTATTAAGCGACCGCGCAAGGGAAACACCCAAAACGGTCGCTTAATTAAACGGTCTCTTAAGACAGTCAGCATGATATAAAAGTCAAAATTTATAAATGACATCTTTCTTATGAAGTGGGAATGTTTTTCAACTTCATTTTTACATAAATGTTGAATAATTATTACGCTACGATAATCTAAATGGATGCAATTGTAAAAAATAACTTTCTGATATTTATTGACAAATAACGTACATGTTTGACATTTTTTCCAGAGTTTTTTAACTTCTCCGTTGTTTTTCCTTGTCTCCAACACGAAAACCATATTAGTGAAGATGTTTTCTGTTGTGCATTTTTTCATTTGAAATAAACAAACTACATCTAATTGTTACGATTAATTTAATTGCTGATCAAGTTCAAGGTCAATTCAATGCAGTCTAAATGTCAACAAGCGAAGCGTATACACCATCTCAGTAGGGGCGGAGCGGTGCATTGTTTATCCGATATTATTGGATAATACACGTCACGGGTATACTTAACTTCATTTGCATACGCTAATACGGTTTGGGAAATAGAGTTTTTCACACGTTTACTTGTTGTGTTTTGATTGTTGACACTTGTGACATTACGAGGTGGCGTTCTATAAAAACACAATTACTTGACAGGTAAAAGTGGTCGTTTAATGAAAAGATTGATCTCAATTAGGTGACTAATTAGCGGTCGCTGGTCGCGTTGAGCAAAAGTCGCTTAATACATTAAAGATGTAGAGAGAAAATGATCGGGGGGAATTTAAAGTGGTCGTTTAAGACAAAAGTCGCTTAATACACGTGGTCGCATGGGCAAGTTAGACTGTATATCTAATATAAATTCTGCAAAAAAAATAAAAATTAAGATATCAAAATCAAGATATCTAAAGTTAGCCTCCAACATTGAAAAGCCCTTAGCCTGTTGGAACCAGATGTGGCAAACCTTTGCCACCAGTTAAGAGGCAGGCCTTTCTGCATATCCAATTGCAGTCTGACCAACTTCTTCTATAATGCTGTTACATGTAAGATTTAAAAGCCTCATAACTTAAGGGGCCTCCTTTATAAGCAATTGAAGAAAAGATAAGTAACATGTGAAGCCCCTGGTCAGATGTTTTTATGTCACCTCTCTTGGGATTAATAAACATCATTTACAAAAAACAACTTCTAATAAACCTAATATAGTCACTTACCAGTGTACTTTGCCCCCTTGACAAACAGATTTTTCCAACAATTATTGCCATAGAAATAAATCACTAGATTTCATGTCATCTTTGAGCAAGAGACAAAAGCCATAAAGAAATAGAAACAATAAGTGTGCGGCCAAATTGTCCTCAATTTCGATTGAAAATAATGTTCTCTTAATGTCTTGGCACTTAAACTATTAGGCCATTAGAAAAATGGACAAGGGAAAAAAAGCTCTAAAAGCATCATTAGCATCATTTTCAACTTCATCAATGCTCATGACAAGAGAATGAAAATAACTGTAAGCATTTACTTTTAACTAAAATTAATTCTTGTAACATTATGTTTTGTCAATTTCACAAGGACCAATATAAAACATTATTTTAGAATTTATTTTCTAATCATATAAATATATCAAATGCTCTTTAGCTATAGATCTCTTTAAATTTTCTTCTAATGTCAAAGACTGCCAAATCCCCTGCAAGAAAAGAAGCATAGGGCAATAACTTAAAAAGAATGAAATGAAGAGTAATTATATTTGTGCATGACACTGACCTCCTTGTTGTGATCGAAACACCTATAAAGTTTCAAGTTTATATTCCAAAATCTTTTCCAAGTTAATAAAGGACAATAACTCATGTGGCAGCATGGCTGAGTGGCTGAAGTGTTGAACTAGTTATCTTAGGCTCCCTAGCTGCATGGGTACAAACCCTGTCTGGGGCAAGTCATTGTTTCCTTGAGCAGTAAACTTTATACTCATTGCTCAGTACCACCTTCAAATCAGAGCTTGGGCCACAGACAAAAATGTGGGATGGAATGACTGACAGACAGATGGACCATTACCATAACAACCGCCACCTCTTTTGGTGGGGGATAATGACACAAATTATTTTTAGGGACTGTTCGTCTATTTTATTATTTTGTATTGTAATGAAGTATTCATCCCATTTCTTTGCCCAGAAGACCTATGAAAGTAAATATAGACATATAAATCCTGAAATCTATGGCAAATTATGTTGCTGGAGAGCTAATCAAAACATATAGAACAATAAAGTCTGCATTAAATTTCCTTCCAGAACCGTGGGCACTATAAGACCAATGTTGACCTGTCAATAAAACACAAGAAAATCTGAACATTAGCTAATTGCGAATGAAACTAATCTTACCTTCAATAAGGAGATGAAGATTTTATTTGGACTTGAAAGTGTGATTTAGGCATTTTCTATCTGGTAAGTAAATTAGATGTCTCCGCCATTTCCAGACAATTTACATAAAACCTGTGTGACATCAGGAACATGACTGTTAAGATTCCTATAATGTAAGCTTATTTCCACTTTATATATTGAGGCCATAAGTACCTCCATCAGACAACATTAAACTTTAATGTGTTTCCTTTCCTAGCTTCTGTGCAACTAGTGCTTTAATTATTTCTGATTAAATCAACAGACAATCAGCCAGCTTTTTTATCTGCCCCATGTTAATCAAAGAAAATTTTGAAAGCTTTAGAAAGTGTAGAAATTTATAAGCTTTAAATGAAAATATAACAATATTGTTACCAAATTCGTTCATTTTTGCGAAAATTAATTATCAATTTTAAAGATATTGTGCTTTCAAAATGCCAACCGTATTGTTCAAAAACCAAAAACAAAGACTTTTTTTTTTAGAGATGTTTCAATTAAATGTTGTCGGACATAATCATGTAAATTTCCATCCTAGCAATAATTGTAACCTCAATTGTGACCTTTGCCACATTTGAGAGAAAAAAAACCCCACTTAAATACCCCTTTTATACTGCCCATTAATACTAATTTATGCCTTTTTTGGTCCAAAATTTACATATAAAATGGTATAAAACAATTAATCAGCAATTTACAAATGTTTAAGCGAAAATATATCTTTTTTCAATTCCCTCCACTAAGCTGCTAATACCCTCCCCACATGTTCCAAAATCCGCTTAGATGATAAATTAAGGACAGTTTGCCGAAAAAGCTACAAAATGTCATATTATAGAAGGAAATATTTTAAGACATAAGGCATTGTACCACTAAATTTCCCAGTGACAGCAATATCGTGTGTGAATTGTTTCCATGAGTATTTTATATTGTCATTAACTCCTATACGTTTTGTTAGAGGAACCATTAAACCACATTAAATCAATTACCAAAGTTTTTTTCTTCTTACGATAAAAGCCGTATAAGGACAAAGCCTCGCAGGGAAACACTAAAGAAGACTAAAATTATGTTGTGTACGTCCCTAGACACTTAAAATTTCAGACAAAAATTTAAATAGCAGACATAAACTAAATCATTATGTTAATTTATTACCAACACAAATTATAAGCAACCTATATAATACATTATAACTGAAACATTAAATTTAGAAATCTTACTAGTCCACAAAAATGTATAAATCTTTAACTGGAACAGCATATTAGTTTCTTCGCCCCAAAAATATTAATCCGAAATCAAAATATATCTTTAATTATTCTCTCAAAAACTTGGAAAATTATTTTTAACATCACATTCTTTTCTTTTCCCAATAAATAGTTAGAAAATTTTTGTTGTTGATATTTTCGACAAAGCCTTTGCTGCTAATCTTCCGTAAGAAAACTCGACAAAATTAACCTACAGTGTTCAGACTTAATTGGTATTCTACAATAGCCCTCGACATACATTATGCCCTGGATTTTACTTATTCAGAACATGTGCTATCAGTGTCATGAAAATGTCAAAGACGAATCACACAATGTCTTGTTTACATTCTCCTCTACAAATACTATTCTTAAAGAATGTGCTACTGATCAAAATATTGTATCTGAAAAAAGTAAACAGCTACTTTAATAGATGGCAGATCTTTTTTCTTAATTTTATAATCAAAGTTAGTAGATATTCTTCAGTGACTGAAGCTTGCCTCATAATGATTGGTTGGGTGCATCCGTTACTTCTAACTGGATGCCATGCTTCTATTATAATTTGCTAGAGAGGTATCCTTTATGACATCAGAAACTGCGATGGTTGGGTTTTTTTGTTTTGTTTTTTTTAAAAACCCACAGATCACACTAAGTCTTATTAAAGCTTAAAATAATGCACAAAGGTTAGAGTAACTTAACTGAGCTGGTACCTTAGTCACCATATAATTATGACCTTTTATAATAAGATCAAAGTGACTTAAAACCAACAGCCAATAAAATATCAGTTCTCTAAAACAAATTCTTTGAATGAATTCTTTATTCAATTATAAACAAGATTAATACTGCTACAGTGTAAGAGGGGGACTGTACTAATATTTCAACAAAGTGCATAAGTAATCATTTTTCTAACAATAGTATGCAGACAATAAAAATATAATGAGTTTCACTTTTCATCCCTAGCAGACTAATATTTGTAGCATTTTCTCAGCAAATTTTCTTGGGAAATTGACCTTTCTTATTATCTATGGTACAGAATAAAGACATAGCCAGAAATTTGTTACTTAAGAGTACAATAATTAAAACAATTTAGAAGCATTAATATTACATTGTCATTTTACATAAATTTTGCTTTCAATTAAGAAGAAGTCAGACACCTATACTACTGAATTTATTAAATATCAGTCCAATACTAAAATGCTCTAAAAAGGCCAAAAATGAATTATCCCAAAATATTGCAACTAACTTACAGATTTAAGATATATTGGCATTCATCCCTACATCTTATTGTATATTGAATAATACATCATTTAATTTGGCAGTTAATGCTTCTTTAATCATTTTTGTTGCAGGATTACATCACCATGGGAAAGAGAACACAAACAAATATCTTGACAACATTACATGCTTTTAAATTACTTCAAAGTGTTATCTTTATACAGCAATCCATCTAAGAAACATACATAATTTCAAAACCTTCAAATTTATCTTATAGAACATTAGTTTTATTGAACAAAACTGCGGCTTAAGACAAAATAAAATTTGGCAAACTTTACAGTCTAAACATCTCTTGAAACAGCACATTTATCACTAAATTGAAAATGAAATTTTCCAGTAATGAGTTGGTAAGGAAATTGCAAATGTTGCCATCTATCATGATTTAAAGGTCTGACACCAAAGTAAATAATCTTAACACCATCTAAAATACATAGAAATGCCAATGTACTTTACTTAGTCTCAGGCTTCAAAAATAAGATTTTGCTTACTTTTAAGAGGCTTCAAAAAATGGATGTACTTTGCTAAGAGGCTTCAAAAATGGATGCAACTTTGCTTACGGCTTCAAAAAAGATGTACTTTGCTTAGAGGCTTCAAAAAAATGGATGTACTTTGCTTAGAGGCTACAAAAATTGATGTACTTTGCTTAGAGGCTTCAAAAAATGGATGTACTTTGCTTAGAGGCTTCAAAAAATGGATGTACTTTGCTTAGAGGCTTCAAAAAATGGATGTACTTTGCTTAGAGGCTTCAAAAAATGGATGCACTTTGCTTGGAGGCTTAAAAAACTCAAAATACTTTGCCGCAAAACAATAAATATATATTGTAGAACTCTTAACACTCACACAGTACTATGCTGAGGTTTGCTGAGATTTTTTAACATCTTTGCTTAGATATCCAAATATTCGAGACAAACATACCTGTACCATGCTAAGAGATTTCTAAAATTGATATTGTGTGCTATGATTATGTCTTTTAACATGTAATTATGCATGAGTACAATGACATAACTGCCTTGAATAAATCACATATCTTAATAAACTTCTCTGATCCCAAACGTGCAATTAGTAAATATCATCAAGAAAAAGATCATATAACTTTAATAAATCTCAGAAACAAATCTTAAATAGAAATTCTTTTCCTATACAGTCGACTATCGTTATCTCGACATCGCTTTTCTCGATATTTCGTTATCTCGATGAAATTTTGAAAGTCCCGATTTTCTTCCTTCTTTATCTATATTGGAAATATGTGTTTATCTCGATATTTTTATTTCGATATTTTCAGTATCTCGATGTAAAATTTCAGCCCCAATAGATATTTTCACACTATCATCCTTTGTTTATCTCGACTTATAGTTTTCTTTCGTCTGTTCCCTTCAGACGTGTGAAAAACACAAACTATACGATA
Source organism: Ruditapes philippinarum (assembly GCF_026571515.1). Classification (NCBI taxonomy): domain Eukaryota; kingdom Metazoa; phylum Mollusca; class Bivalvia; order Venerida; family Veneridae; genus Ruditapes; species Ruditapes philippinarum. Next base: position 55,103 of record NW_026863066.1, on the reverse strand, counting down.
ATTGTTCAATGGCGTGTGTCATAATGATGATAATGTTTTTAACAAGTTTAGCTGTTATAAGTTAATCTATTTAGCGTGTTGATTGACTTATGTCCAAAATGAGTGGATTTTACGTTCTTTATAAATATTCGAACACTGTATTAATTCATTATGACTTTAAATGTAAATGAAATAGTGAAAGTATAGAAACGCTATCGTTGCAATATTGTTTTGCAATATCACCACCAAATCAATCAGCGGTCGAACAATCTCGAGAAATCCCCGATAAATAACCCGGGAGGATATCCGGATCAACCACCCTGAAAACAATGTTTTCACTATATTGGTGTATTACTGAGTAAACCTCACTATGTGTTTTTATCACAGACACCCATATTTCCGCTGGTAAACATCCGCTAATGTTACTGTGTTAAATATTGGCTAGGCCTATGAAAATATGGGGATATCATAGTTTATTTGACATAAGGTATGCACATGACTTTTGTAAAAATCGGTTTCTGCCTTATTCAAACCCTAATATGTTTATCTCGACATTTCGTTATCTCGATATTTTTTGGACGGTCCCGATGACGGCCGAGAGTCGACTGTATTTCTCTTTAAAATTTCTATAACTTATTAGAGCGCAATTTAACAGCTTACTATTCTAAGAATCGGGAAGAAAGTATGAAATTCTTCATAACTGACATAAAACTCATCAGATTAGTTCACAACAAATTATCTTGTCTAAACTGAACCAAACAAAAAACTGCTTTTCTCCCCAGAATTATCTTATCTTTTTTCCTCCTACAAGTGGATTTCCTGAGACAAATGATTTTTTCCTGCATCTTAACTGAACGAGCAGCCTAAAGTTTGAAAAATATACTTTTAACTCAATAATGCCTGTGATAAGTTTAGCTTGAAGCTTGAATCACTGGTACTAAAGTACAGCCGCATTCACAGCTTCCTTAAATTTATATAACAAACTTTTTGTATCTTTTATTTTTTTGTATGAGGAAACATGGTTGTAGAGCATGCACCCATTATCGTGTGATACCTAGTAACTTATGATTAGACACCAACTTTCAAGCCCTTCAAAAGAGTCTGCAGGTAATAGATCTTTTTTCTGAGGCCTGTCTTAAGAGTTTCAGTGGTAAGGAGTAACAACTTCTAGTAAGATCTGAATTTGAGCTTCAGAAATTTCTTTATAACCTCAGACCTACTTTGTTTTGGCTTCAAGTAAATAGATCAATTTCTAAGTATTGCATGCGTTGACACTATGTCAGACTTTTAACATAAACCATCCCTATTTAGGCTTTCACTATTTAAGTTGCCTAAGTTAATACTCTTAGAGAGGACTTCAAAAAGCATCTGAAATGTAAAAACATATATAGCCTTGTATTCCCTTTTATTATAGGGCTTCAAAATCAATAGGAAGATGTGTTTTTAATAACCCCCTTGAGTTTCATAAAAAACAAGATTTTATGCAGAATTATAGCCCTCGAAGGGCTTGAGAAACTAACTGTGAAAAGAATCAGAACTCTCTTTATTTAAATTCTTACAACACATAATTTTGGTGTATCGTAAGTAAAATATCCTCTTAAATATTTTTTTACACGTGATGTTACATCAATGAAAAAAAATCAACAACAAAAACACAGAGGTAGTACTTGTGAGTTCATTAAGTTTTAGTGCTATCAAAGAACTACATTCCCCTCAGGTTTAGATTGGCTCTAATCCATTTGATTAATTAAAGATGAATAGATCTATTAAGCTATATAGCTCTATCTCTTGCCTTTTTGTTTCCTATAGATTTCAAAACATTTTTTTCTCCTTTACGTAACTAATTTTTTTTATAACTAATTTTTCTTACATGAAGTAACTGAAGCACATATGATTTTTCTTTTATCTACAAAGAAAAAAGAAACAATGCCTTCAAGTTGTTCTTCATATTTCATAATATAAGTTTCTTCAGGTTACAGTGCTATTATATTACAGGCAAATAGTATCAAAGAAATCCAGGAAATAGCAAATGGTATCCTAGAAAATTTAGAAAATAGCAGGACTTACTTTTTCAGGTTACTGTGCACTTTTACTTCACAGAGGGAATTAGTATCATGGAAAATGAAAACAGCAAAAAGTATCAAAGAAAAGAAAAAATGGCAGGCCTTATTTTTCAGACTTTTTTCTGAACACATATTATTATTTATATAAGTTATAATAGAGAAGTATTTAGACTGACAGAATAATCCTAATGTCTTTGAGGAGTTTTACCTCATCATTATGATATCATTATAAACATAATGGAAAACCTTTAAAAATTGGCACACAGCGGCTAAAACACCATAGGAAATCACAGGCATATTTTCTGTATAATTACTCTCCTATAATCATCATAAGAAACAATGATTGCAACATTGTATTGTCTAACTCACTTATTACTCTTGTTATATTATTAGCAACCTGAACTTTTTACTCATGTATTACCAAAGAGTTACTTTGCATATCAAAGAAATTTGAAACCATGTATTTTATGTGAAAGACCCAAGACCTGTTGTGCCTCGTAAACACTTATTTTTATTTCTCAAAAGTCTTTTATTTTTGGTGTCCTGTTACAGTGTCCAAAATGTTGCTGATTGGCCAATTACCTGCACCATCTTTTGCTTCTGCTGCTTTTCAGCAATAAATAAAGTTATATTGATTTGGTATTTTGTTTGGAAGTCAAAATACTACTTTGTTTACATTTTGTCACATTTAGAACAAATACTTTATGTTCAGCACTCCTTTCTTCAGCTGATAAGCATGTTACATGCTCTAAAACCATTATTTAAACATTTTAAAACTATTCTAAAGAAAGAAAAACTTTTCTTTTCAGAGGCGTAATTTATCTTTAATTGTACTCTTTATGTAACATACAAGACTGTGTCAACCTTTCTAAAAGCACACAATTTTTAGTACAAAAAAGAAATAAGTGAAAATATGAACGGAAAACAAAAATGAATTTTAAATTAGTAGAGCTAAAAACAATGTATCTTCATAACTTTCTAAGCACAAATGAAATATAATATTAATCATTTCATACACAGTGAAACCTCATTAGCTAAACACCCAGATGAGAAATAATTACATGCCATAAATCTCTATTGTTTTATTATAATTATAAATTATTTCTCCGCTATCTCTATTTTTTGTCATCATTATATCATAAAGTAATAAATATAGCTAAAGTTTTAATAAAACTTAAAAAAACAACAAGGAACTTTGAAAAATAAAAACATTTATTTCGGTTTAGGCATGCTAATGAACTTCACATTTTATATCTAATATTGAAAGATTTACTGCTAATAAAAACTGTATTATATAAGAAAAGGGACAAAAATAAATGCAAAACAAAAATTTTAATTTATTGTTTGCAGGGCCATAACTCTGCAAAAGGGACCCTTCACAGCAGAACAAAAATATTTTATTTGCAAAATCATATAGAACAATACGCCAGGGAGCAAAATGAAAAACAAAATACATTGTTTAAAACGTGTCCCCCATAATCATTTTTCTGAAATTTTCATATATTTTAAGCTATCGAGACACTCTAGCTCGCTCATAAAGTAGGAGAGTGGATATTTGATATGTAAAGGTAACTTCCTGAAGTTTCAAATAAACAAATTTCTTCCAATTACGCAAAGTAAGAAAAAATTAGGTCAAAAGAGAGTGGTAACAAAGCCAAATAAGTAATTTACAAAGAGGGGTTAACGATACCTAAATTCTGGATATCACCATGCATATCAGTAAATTAGGCTATATCAACACGTTCATCAGTAACGTCCTCTCCATTAACACAATGTGTGTCAAACTTTTATTACCACAGAAAACGGTGTCACCTCAAGGACATAAAGTCACAAAATCGTACCCCAAAATCTCGCAATAAATGAAAAGGAAGAAAAAAAAAGTTGACAAAATCTCAACTTAAGATCTATTCAGCATAAAATTTTGTGATTTTAACCAACTTTATTAAGCAGAAGAAAATAATTATCACTAAATTTCTACGCTTTATCATAATTTACTTTGTTAAAAATATCTATACAAAAATCAGCTTTACAAATAAATTATTTCAGAAGCTGTTGTCTGAAATAATCTAAAATAATTCTGAAATTTGTATAGCAAAAATATCCTTCAAATTTACAATTTGCAATTTCTCAGAAACCTCCTAAAAATCCTACCACCTAGTAAAAATACAACTTTCTTGACATTTATTTTGAGAACTTTTTGACCGTGTGGGTCAGCTAATATTCTATTCTCAGACAAATATTTTTGTTAATTACTTGGCATCAGTCGAATTTACAACAAACACCTGTACCCGATGTTTATACAACCACCCAGTGGTAACAGACACAATGTTTGTGTTTTTGCATTCTATGCTAGCTACCTGCAGAGATGCATCTTCTGCGTTTTTTCTTCCTTCTCTTGTTAAGAATAAATTCTATCTTGGTCTATATTGTCAGATGATAAAACAGGTGTTTTCTATTTGTACTCAGAACACACCGAAAGAATTTATAAAAATCATCAACAAAAAATTACCCTCCATTGTTGAAAGTGCAACTGCTACTATTTTTTGCTGTTCTTGCATGTTTACTGTATCTTATATCATAGTTTGATTGACGTCTGCTTGCCATCAAATCTTCCAAAATAAGTCTCAGGTTAATTCAGGTAAAGTAACTTTGCAGATACAGGACCTGAGTCAAGATCTGTAAGCTCACAACAAGCCTCAAGGTTATAAAACATTCTTCTGATTTCTGTCTTGGATCTCAGGCTTTTCATTGGTCAATATAATTCTATGCCGGAATTAAATTGTCACTGACATAATAGTTAATACTTTCTTTCTAAAAGCGACTGAATTATTAAAGAAAAGTTACTGCATTATTTTAACAACCACTTCTGATCAAATTGAAATGTTACCTGAACAAACTACAGGTGTATTAATGACTTATGTCTTAAGATATATGGTAAAACCAAACAAAACAAAAATTGCTGCTTGCTATTCTTGAATCTATAGACCTTATATGGTATCTATCTGTCTCCATTTTGTATCCATGTGTAGTAAAACATTGCGCAATAAGCTTCACATTATGTCTTAAGTAAAATCTGTTATGTAAATATTTTCAACCTCAATGTTTACACCAGTAATGGAATATGCTAAATTTACAGGACAGATAATTCATCATCTTCATACATATATGCCGGAACACAGGTGCAAACTTGAGAGAGTCTAATTAACTTTTAATACAAATAAATCTTTTCGCTTTTAATTTATTTACCAAGAAGCTTAATTACCATGTCATTTTAAACCACTTGGGTAAAGAGCAAAGGCCAGGAGCATATACATTAAATGAAATTCGTTATCATCGTAAATAATTTTACAAAGGTGATAATTATCATAAATCATAAACAAAATCTTAGAAAATTTAAATACTTTATAATATTATAACAAGAGTTCTGTTTTTCTATTTCATATTCCCCAATTGAAACTCAACATATATATTAAGTTCCTTCAGATTTGAATTTGTTGATTACGATTTATGTGCCAGAGAATTTAATTCAGACATTTAAATTTGTATGAATGCCATCTTCTTCAATTACTGTAACCGGTTTTCTTACAGATATTTCAATACCGACAGCAACATGATTTGTGTTCGCTTTGTCCGGACATGAACTATTTACACGTTAATACTACACATCAGACAAATTAATGTCAGTTTACAAAATAATGTTATGATGAAGACAGCAAAAATGTTTTCCACCGACACTTATTGTCGGGCAGTTGGTACTTCATTTTTGCTACTTTACAATTCAGAATTCAACAGAAAATGGCAAAAATTTGAAACAGATATACTAATTTTTTTTTAAACATGCTTTATTTTTAGTTTTCAGCTTATAATTTGGCAGAATCATCTTCATATAAAGTCCTAGCAACGAGGCTTGCTGTTGCAGCAGGCAAAACTTTCTTTGAAATTTGGCCAATTTCATCTACTGTCTACTAAAGGACGAGAAACTTACCTCAAGTTTATGTTTGGACTGCTGTTCCCTATCTAGAGGCTTGCCTGTTGTTGTTATCACACCTGAAAATAAAGTAAAAAAATTTTTAATAAAATACTTATTTTTTTTTTTTTCTCTCAAAATATCATGTAAAGTGGCTGGAACAAAAAAAACATTGTTCATTGCAAGTTTGGGGCCAATTGCTTTAAATTGCATGATATTCAGCCCCACTACAAAGTCAAACCTTCACTAATGCTATTGTAGTCTGATTTTATTAATATCACAATGTTTCTTAAAACTGATAAAAACAACATTATAAATTAGTAACAAACAGTTATTGTATTTTTATTCTTTATTGTTGTTTTGCAACATCATAATTTATGTATGACAGATCATGACAAATGAAACACAGAAGTAAATAGAAGTTTTTTGTTGTTTTTTTCTTTTTTGTATGCTATATCAAGAGAAAATTTGTTTGCAAAAGAATTAAGTATTAACAACGGAGAGTAAAATGGTCTGTCAAGCACAGTCCAGTGATTGACCACATATAAATTGACTTGACCGTTTGACCCGAGATGACCGTAAGGCATACCAAGGTCAATTCAGTGCATGTCCATTAGCAAAAAAGCAAATAAAACAAGAAACAACATGCCCCGTGGGTAAAATACTAGTTGGAAACTGATACAAACTAGCTAATTAACTAACTGCTTACAAATGACCAACAAAGGTACCTTAAGAAACTATGAAAACGTTGACTAGCCGAGTATTGACAAGCATTGAAAAGATGGTCCGAAAATACAAATAAAATATTGACTGAAATAGAATATACGACAGTTTGAATAGCTTTACTGCACAGCCAATTTACTATGAATATCAAAACAATAATAATATCCCCGTACTCGCAGCTTCTATTTCAGCGAAAGTCAGGATTTTTATTTCAATCAGTGAAAGCTGATGACCAATGGTCAAGCACTTGATCGAGCTTGATTGATCGAAAGCGAAATCCAATTTCTCATCACTATGAAAAACCTTTCATGGAAACTGGACATTCTAATGTTCAATTTATCGCAGTAATTGGGCTGAAATTGGACTTTCACCAATGACATGTTGCACTACCAAACAGAGGGAAAACCATGCTCATCAATAACGTTGTCCGTCTGCAGAACAATGAAGCAAATACATGACGGAATAAATGTCTCGGTCAAGAGGACAAATATATACAAGAATTATACAGAATATTTCTAAGTGACGATCAATGTTTTAATACAGGGCTGAATAACAGTATGACAGACTATGTAAACTATTGTGACTATTATAAGGCCAAATGTATATGCATTGAGTGTCCTTTCCTATTAGATCATTATAAAATTAAATAGTTCATAACTTATACATGTAATATATCCTTACATTTCGACAAAATATTAACTTTCGACAAAATATTAACCATCAGTATGCCCGGCATGCAATTCAACACAAAAATTTCAAACCATCCTGATAATGTGCTCACAACTGAAGATATTCATAAAAAGACATCCCAACATATTAAATTATTTCAAAACTCTTTCGGATGAGTATTTTTTAACCAGGTAAAAAAATAATAACTATGATAATAATCTTATGCAAACATGTCATACAAAATAAATTCATACAAATATAACAGGATTCAAATTGGAATCAATTTATCATCAGACAATAAGGCAACAGTTACAACTTCTACCCTGTGTTTTTTTTTCGGTTTTCATTAAAGAGAGTACAGACAGGTTTTGATCAATACTCACAGCGTCAACATTATGCCGTAGTATCTATATCAGGCGTCTAGAATAAGCTGTCGCAACACTTTATTTTGACGCAGGGACAATACAAACAAATTTGTATTTCTTGTCAATTATCAACAAACACACCCGTGTTCAAACTTTCCTCAATGCATACAATCATTCAAACTGAATCATTGAAAAAAAAAAAACACCCTTCTTAAGAATTACTAAACATTGTTTACAAATTTTTTAATAGAAACGATCAAATATGTTTTGCAATGTGCCTCTAAGAATATAAACTTTAAATCTTCTTAGTGGGGGATGTTAGGAAAAAGATCATTTCCTTTTATAAAACAGTAGCGTCAGAGTGTCAAAAAACCGTCTGGTACTATTTGTCTGCGCATAATCGCCATATTTTGTCTTCTGTTAAGCGAAATGAATTAAAATATCTGACTTTTTCTTTATTCAAAGTGATACCTCATTACCCCCCCTCTCTCAAAATCGTGGCTTTACATCTTCCGTAAATGATGTTCCTGACAAAATGATGACATTGTAATTATACTCTAATTTCGGAATATACTATTACAAAAAGATACAGAAATGATAACCTTGTGAATTCCGATCTCACAAGTCTTCTCTCAGAAATTAATCGCAAATCGCTTTTTAAATTGTTAATTCAAAATTTTCTTGTCTGATTCTTTGCAGGTGACAAAATAATTATCAATCTTTTTGATACTGCATATTTGTTATCCTTATTTCCCTTTCTATTGAGGGATTATATCTATAGAACTGATCTGTTAAAAAAATTGAGAACACTGACACAAATATATCACCTCCCTTTAATCAGCATATTTTTCATTTAACAAAATTTATTCATCAAATTTCAAGGAAAATAATATTATGCAATAAGAAAATAAGAAAAACCACGGGGTCTAATGTTTCATAATTTTTTTTATACATTTTAGTATGTGCAAATACATTGACGCGTAATTGGGACTGCATGAGGGCTGCGTAATCATTTTCAATAGAATTTATGATTATTTTCATACCTTTTCAAACAGAATCAGGTTCAGGTGTTTAACTTAAATTCTATGAAGACGTGCTATCTATACCAATTTGTACAGCTTCAAAATTAAACACAACTTCGGTGACCTAAACATTTTGTCCAAACAACGCTCTATTCAAATGTCAAAATTTAAACGCATTAATTTGCCAAATCTTTGACAGACCTATATCTAATCTTTTAGCAACACCTTTATTAAAAGGCCTATTTGAAAATATAGTTTTGAAATTTGCACTTCGCTAGCAACGGAGAATGACTGCTTCCTGGACAGCCAAACTTGAAGTATTAAAAGTCTTCTGGCAAATGGAACACTCTCCGTTTAAGACTTATAATTAAACCTCCTGCAAGTTTTTAATGACTTAAAATTGTTAAAAAATGTACGCAACATTTTAATTTGACGGTAGCTTTTCGTTTTTTTAGGACAGCTGTACTTAATAACAGTTATGTACATCAAATTTCTGTTTTGGCCAATATTGCATTTCATCTTATTAAAAGGATGACACATGAAAAATAATCCAGTTTCAAATGTGCAATACCTCACAGGGTTCTGAGGGAAAAGAGTCTCATGGCTTTATACAGTCAAATAAATTTCCCTTATGAAAAAATAAGCTACTTTTCCTTCATGAAAAAGCTACATTTTTCCCCTATAACAAAGAGCTCAGTCATTGTAAAAAAAACACATATCTTACATAAAATTACATGTATAACTGTTATATGTATAACTGTTTTATCATGCATTCTTAGACATATTAACGAAGAGCTATTGTCTTTAATTCCAAGACTATATGCCAATTGTTGGCACCTTGATAGACAGTAGACATAGTTTTATGTATGACCTCTCAGAGTCGATATGACTTCAACTCAATCCCTTAACAAAATAAACATGATGAAGCAGCAAAAATATTCCATTTTACCAACAGAAACTAAACAATCTTTATTTTCTCTAACAGGTAACATTGATGCAAAAACCATGCACGAAACATTCTTGCCATGTAAAAAACACCACCTTCACCACTAAAAACAACAACATCATAGGTATGATCATTTTGTAGAAAAAAAAACAACATATAACTTATCCAAGAAGCGACAGATCTATTTATATCAATATAATATATATATATATTATATATATGACAGTTTCAATTCTTTTGAACTTTTCATTTATTCAAGAACAAAGTAGAAACAAAATTATCTCATCCAAAATTTTCCTTTGCTTGATTCCACTTTGATAATGTTAATCCCCAATGTGTGTGGGCCTTAACTCTTACCTTTGTAACTTTGACATCATAGCAGAAAAATGAATGTAAAATTATGTGAACCTGTCAGATTAAGAACATGTGAAATTTCATTGAGAAAAACTGAAGCCAAAGATGCATAAATTTTTACTGCTGCTAAAAAGTTACCTTTTCAAGATGCATTTATTTTTACTGCTGCTAAAAAGTAACCTTTTCAAGATGCATTTATTTTTACTGCTGCTAAAAAGTTACCTTTTCAAGATGCATTTATACTTACTGCTGCTTAAAAGTTTCCAATTCAAACAGAGAAATGGTAAATTAATTCGCAGTAATTAAAAAATCGCCATCATTGAAATAAATTAAATGCTCTCCTTTTAAAACATACAATTTATTGCTAAAACCTATCTTTTAATAAGTTGATGGAGAATCTAAAAGATATAATAAGCAAATACACCTATGATGAATTTAGCAAGAAAGATTGAGATGTGACTATAAAATTGCCACTTGAGGCTGCAGACAAGCGTGCCAGATACCCAGTATGCCAATTATTAATGACTTATCTGCAAACTGCTTGTTTAAAGTCTATATTGAACATTGATTTTTTCCTTTCAAATTTAAGGCAATTTTGGCTTCAATAAAAATAAGTTAGGTCTATAAGAACAGGGAAAAAATTCTCAAAAACTGAGGCAAAGAAATCAGATTATAACACTTCTCCCTGGAGAATTAATGTAGAGCAAGAGGGTACAAAAAAATATGAAGTATGAAGGCACAATCTTCATCATAAATCATACAACTTGTTAGTGAACCATGCAACTTTGATGAGATTTACTGCACATTCAGTTCTGCAAGGCTGGCAACGATAATGTTTTCTTGCATTTTTCTTACCCTAGAGACTCCCAAAGTGAGAGCAAAAAATACCATTCAGTATATATAATGAGGACAAATTTGAAAATAACAGTGAACAGCCTGCTAGGCATCCTTGCATAAACCTTTTGGAATTCTAAAGTTTTACAAAAAATCTTGAATGAAACTTTCAAACACAAGAAGCCAACAAAACGATTGCTGAGGATTAGTCAGTACTCAAAAGGGAGGTAAGTTGTACTGTAGTGTAAAGCATGGGAGAGAACTCTGTGGGCATTGTGTGCATTATCTAAAAGTGATTGCAATAAGTTATGAGTAATCATCGAAAGAGAAAAAAGGAACCAATATATATATTCCTTAATAATCACGATAAATTTATAGCAACTTAATATTAGGTATCAAATTTATAACTTTAGCACAACTTACATGTTGTTTTAGGCGAATAAAAACATCATATTTCAGAGGTCACTTACTTCCTAGAAAATCAGTTTTGATGCATGTATATATGTTTTACATGAAATTTAATGACTGTCACATCAAAGGTATGGCTAAAAGCATTTATGTGTACATCCCCAAGGAGTGTACCGCTGACAACTTCGTCAAGCCACGTCAAGGTCGTATGTACATGACATTTACATGTACAATTTCTTGTTTCAGTGCCAAAAAAAACAAACATTAAAAAAATATATTTATACAGTTTATATTAAATGTATCTGGAGTCAGGACTGTAATTTTCGGTCTTGAACTTTATTTTAAATAAAAAATACAGTCTTCTTTATTTCAAATAAAAAATCAGAACCATAATCATCTTATACATTGATCTGGCTTAAGATTTTTGTTTCTTTTTACAGTGCAAAATTTTTTTTGTATAAAATTCAGAATTGACTGCCACAAATTAAACCAAACCAATGTTTTATTCAACTTCTTTAATGTTCCTGTTCAACAGTTTTCAAATGTACAAAAATCATGCATATACATCTTAGTAATTTACATTTTTTTTTGCCTCGCGATCTACAAATTGTACACAATGTTACAATCAACATCCGAAACAAACGCCCAAAATGTGAAAATAACTCGCGCTATAACAACCATTTATCCACCGATACAGATCTACGTAAACTGTAATAATCACCTGTTAAAACAGTTTCCTTCACATTTGTTTGTTTGTTTGTTTGTTTGTTTCATTTTACGCCTTTTTCAACAGTATTTCAGTCAAATCAAAAACCGCTTGAACACCACTAAATTTTTACATTGACCTTTTTTCATGAGATCTAAATTAATTAATTTCATTTTATGAGATGTAATCAACCTTTTTATACTCATATCAAATAGCTACCAAAATCTGATTTAAAGTACACAGCCTTGTTTTAGACTAAACATCCCTGTTCTAGAGATACTGAAAATATTTAAGCCTGTTGTATGCGATATTGCTGTGAAACTGTATGTAAAATAAGAATTTTTTTTATTTGAATCCATGTTTTGTCATTTCTGAACAACAAAAGCATTTAAAAACTGGTGTAAGTGAACCCTTAACATGTTAAATATCTAAAATGGACCTCAGTCCACATTTCAATCTGGGCAAAACCAATCATCATAGATAATTAACCACTGAAACAGCTAGTGCACACCATGCATGACCCTGAGATGGCTGATCTTCAGGTTCTGCAATGATCACGCAATATATGGGTATCATTGGAGTTCACAAATTTCAGTGGCCTTACTTTTAAAATAAATTAATTTTTATATAAAATTTTTTTTTGTCATCCTTACTTTCAAATTTTGAAAAAGCAACAAAAAACATTCATATAATCCCAAAATTTTTAAAAAAACGAAGCCGAGTTTTTATCAAATTGTAAAAAAACTCCCAGAAGAAAAAACACGAAAAGAGAAAAAACGACTAAAATTTCGTCAAGTTGCAAAAAATGACACGTCTTTCCTATCTTAATCTACATCGTATTTCTTTCCATGATTAAAATCAGCAAAACAGGTCAAATATAAGATAAGAAATAAATAACCGCACAACATAAAGTAGCCCAAAACTTGTTGTGCCTGTGCTTTAAATAATGATCGAGCTACATTCATTAACAAAACCAATTCATCAATCATATTTTACAGATAAATGACTCTTTGTTTTGATAAAACAATCTTCACATTTCAGGAAACAATAAACAAAACACTAAAGTTGACATTAAAATTTTAAGGTCATGCTTTAACGAAAACTAGGCACAAGTTCATTTTAAATACATCTCGAGAAACATAAGCCAATTTAGTTCAATATCTAGCCTTAAAAGACCTGCCAATCATTGCTAAACAGACGCTGTTCAGCAATTGTTCTTTATGTCAAACTTGTTTTTGTCTTTTAAAACCCAGCAGATTTAAAATTCTCTTAAATGACATATCTTCCATTTTAAGAAAGACAAAAAAATGTAGATGATCAAATCAGTATTCCTAGATGTTAAAAATTATATTTTGGGAGCAAGGCAATATTTTTAGAGCTGATTTAATATGGTATTAATTGTTTCCTTTTAACTACAAACAGAAGTTTACATTTACTTTAATTTCAATGTGAAAAAGTTTAAAACGATTATACACCTGTGATATTATATTGATAATATAGATCTATACAATTCCAAGCACTAATCTCTGTAAAAAGCTTTCCTGTACTCAAAATTCAAGGCAACAGGGAAACCCCTGTTTTCCAAAAACACCACTCAAAATTGTTTAAATAAAAAAAGCAATTTTTCCCAAAATCCGGGAAAACTTTTTTATGTTTAAACATAATTTGCACCACGGTACCAATCTCACCAGTTAATTTTTGCGGTACACAATGGGGGGAGACCCGCATCTTTACAATTAAAACAGCAAGACACTTCATTTAAAATCTAAGAAATTCTACATCATTTCCTTCAACAAAGATCATGATTATATTTACAGACTTGTTTTCAACACTTGTTTCAACCTGAACAAAATTTCTGCCAAAATGCAATTCAATTTTCTCGTTATGAATTTCCGCTCTGACAACAACCTGTTTGCATTCTTGTATTTTATAATTTTTCCACGCTGAAATTTGTGACAAGACTTGTTCTTTTGCTATGATTTAAAACAAAATCTAGAAATTTCAGAATCAAAATGCCATTTTTAAGCATACAGGTATACTCAAAGTGCCACCCAGGACTTCAGAATTTCTGCTTGTTACATATGAAATGTATGTGTTACAAAGAGAACATTAGAAGTGTTTTCAGCCAAAGCCATATTTTTCTGTCTTAAGTCAATAAATTCAAAACACATTCAATGAAAGATGAAGTTCTCTTTAGAGCAACTATATTTATTTAAACACCTGACTTCTTTTTTAATTTATAATATACAGTAATATCAATTAAAGTTTTTTGAATGTCTTTACAAAATATTTAAAAAAAATAAAATAGGGCAGGAGTTTTTGTTTGCAATATTGAAAAGAAAATGTTAAAAAGCGTGTTTGCATTTATGTAATTCTTGAACAATATTTTCTTTATAATGCCTAGCATTTACACACATGACCTGTAATGAGTTTTTGTGCTGTCAAACAAATGAACAAACCATTTTTTTCTTCATCAATTCAGTTATGTGTTTCAGCTGAATTCAGAACCAAATTTTTAGTTTCAGACGCAGTTAAGCTTTTTTTTCCAGAGCGAAATAAACACCCTTTAAAGTAAATCAATACCAATCTATTTTATAGCTGGGAAATGACTTATATACCCATATATGTAGAAAAACTATACGGCTATCTAGGCACTTGAGATATTAATAGCATAAAGAACACATCTATCTAATAACTATTATACAAAGATAGATCTGTTATGAACTGGTCTTTTCTACTTGTTGATTCCAGTTACAGGAGCCAGACGGGAATTTGTCTGGAAATTTGCATCGTCAATCGCTGGCGTGAACCAGTGATTGTCCAATTTCGCTTAACTGACCAGATTATGGGGAAAGACTAAGAGGAAATATTACGTAAAAATCAATATGTCTGAAATGTTACAATACATTTCCCTGTCAAGATTTTATTGGGTAAAAAACAAATATTTTCCTCCGCTTAGGTTTCTCTTGAAAAAAATAGATGAAATAGTTGAAATTGTCATCTATTTCGATGTAAAAGGTCTTGTATTAAGAATAGACAACATTATTCATTGCACGCAGAAAACTGAAACTTAAATTGCCATCACTTAACTTCTGCAAAGACAACAACAAGCTTAATCAAGGGAATAAAAACATAGAAAACCTTGTGAGAAAGAAAAAAGTGCCAGACTCCCAAAAGCATCGCCAGTTAGAAAAAACTTTAAGTCCTCATTATTTTGCTGACTTACAATATAAACTTTATATCTAAGTTGTTAGACTTTTAAGATTCAATTCATCAAAGCAATGAAACATACTCAAGATATCAAACTTGATTTAATTTGCATTTAAATTTGTTAAAACAGATGAATTCCTGTAAAAATGAAACATCTGCAATTCATACAAAATTACTTAAATAAAAAACAAAGACAATTAATTACAGTCTATATCCGTATTTTATTACATAATTCATCAGTAAAATAAACACGAACACTTTTCATTAATGAAAATAATACAACACACATGGGCCATATGGGAAGTTTGCTTTATTTATCTGTAAAAACACGTCTCAAGATCTCCGTACTTCCATAAATTTTCCGAAGGACGGCGAAAAATAAAATATATTAATGTCACAAAGATTTCATTCAAAGTTTTTGTTAAGGTTTAATTGTACTTAAAGGTTAAACATCCCATGATTTATATCTTATTTTCCCAATGAAGTCACAGCGCTCTATTCCGAAGAACCAGAAATTGGTCGCAATTTGAAACATACAATAACAACTTGCGAGTCAAATGAGGACAAATATTTATGAATAAGAAAGCTTGGATCGGTTTTGTTAGTATGTTTGCTTGATTGGGTTTTACGTCACACTGATACAGTAATATTAGGTCATATGGCGACGTTCCAGCTTAACTGGTGGAGGAAGACCTCAGGTGCCCTTCCGTGCATTATTTCAGGGCACAAACGGGCACCTGAGTAGAACCATCGACGTTCCTTAAGCTGACAACTTGAGGTGATGGAACATCTATAACTCAGGTTTATACTTTGCACATAGAATATCAGCAAACTCACTACAGAGGACTTGACCTGGCAAAGGCTGTGGGCAAGAATGAACTTGATAATATATACAATGTGTGCAGAATATCTGTTCCACAAGAATCTTCAGAATCATTTGGATAATAAAAGCTTTAAAGAACGCTTCCCTTTAACTGACAGCAGTTAAATTTTCATCATTAAAAATAGTAGTGGTAGTAATGAAGTCTTAATAAGAAACACAGAGAATGTCACTTTTTATAATTATCTCCAATGTTAAATAACGGTTCTGTAATGAAAACACGAAAGTTTTTCTTAAGACAAAACAGTCTTATGGGAATAAAAGGAAGAAAATTGAAAAAATGTCTAGAATTAAATAAGGACAAACATAGCTTTTGTTGTTTTTTTTTCATTGCTGGGGAACAACTCAATAAATTTTGACTGATGATGGACATTTTTATTATGATTAAACAGTCTCTTGTTTATTCTTAATGTCTAAAGTTTCACAAAATATTCCTTTTTTGTTGGTCACAAATTAAATGACTCAGTTTACAAAATTGTATTTATTAATTCAATATGACCTAGCTATATGGAAATCATTGTTTTAATTTACTATCATTATCAAACAGAAAATAAGTGTGCATGATTAGATCATACAAGTATGATGATTTTAATAACAACACAACATGGCCTGAAATATACAAAAAGAAGAAAAACAACAAACAATTCAAAGTAAAAAAATAACCAAAAAGGTATAAAAACAACAGATTAATCAATAATGTTAATTCTCAAGGGTGAATTATAATTGAAACTCAGTGCAACAAAAGCCCTTAAAGAACAAGGCCTACAGAAATATTGAAACTGAGAAAACAACAGAACATGCAAGGCCTGGGGAAAATATTGAAACTGAGAAAAAGAGACACAAAAACAAAAGAACAATGCTACAGAGGAACAAAGATATAAAAACAACAGAACTAGGTCTTGGGGAAATATTAAAACTGAGAAACAAAAACACTGAGATTATCAGATATGAAAACAACAGAACACTGCCTTTGGAAATATTAACAATTAGACACAAAATCAACAAGACAAGGTCTGGGGAATGATGGAAACTAAAGAAACAAAGACACAAAACTGACAGTTCAATGTCTTGGGGAAATATTTAAACAAACAAAAAGATAACAGAATAATGAAGAACTGATTAAAGATTGAAACAGAAACAAAAACAATTAAACACTTACATACAAAAACAACATAACATTAAGCCTGAAGAAACATTCAGACAAAACAAGACAACTTGAACAATCAAAGGTATCAATTGTATGTAATAAATAATAAAAAAGAAATCTCCAAATCTTTTAACTTAATTTTCAAATCATTTAATCTTTGTTACTCTCAACACTTGAGAATTTCTAAGCAATCATGATGAATCATGGGTATCAATCAATTGAAGGGCTTTAACTTTATCTGAAGTTACTCTTCCTAACATATTGATAACAACTATAGGCAGGTGTTACATTCTCCATACAAAATTTGCCAAGTTGACAATTTATCTAATATTTAGATCAATAACAAACAACACTCTGCCAATGTCATGGAATAATTTTGACGTTTAGTCTGGTAAAATTTCTCCACAATTTTATTGAGCCTCCAGTTAAATGACTTTTTCACATTGCATGAAAAGTCATAATTCAAACAGAGCTAGGGCAAATGATTAACTAAAACTGCACCTGAACGCCAATTTGCCAAATGCTTTGAACAAGAAACTGTCAACTTCCACAAAATGAACATTGTGGTGGAGAGAGTCTGTATTTGGATATACAGTTAATTAACAAAATTATGCAAACCCATCATGGAATACCCTAGGTTACATACATCACATAATAATTAATCTTTATAAACAGAAAAGACTTCTATAATATGGCCGAACAATTGATGACAACATCCTTTCAAAAAAAATTCTGACAGTTTTCATTTACAATTCAACAATACGGCACATTTCAAAAGCCCACTCTAAAAATATCATCAAACTCTGAATTAATATTATTGCTGAATTTGTATAAAAAATTTGACCAAAAATTGATTCCTATTCTCTCTGACCGTTAGTCAGCAAAGTGAGCAATCGGTCAGACTGGACAGTATTTAACTCAGCAATTTAATTTCAACAAACATATCAGTGATAACATGATTGGTTTCACAGGATACTAACAAGATCATTGATACCACACTTGTTGGTAAATATTTACCGAGTTTTTCACTAAAATTTAAACAATGATAAGAACTTGCGAACCACTGCTATTTTATAACAGTCTCCTCGTGTTGTATAAAATGGGTGTTAAAACTTTTGCTGACTTTCCAATTTTGTTTGAATGGTGATTTAAATTATTTTGTTTGCTTTTAGAATGTTTCTATGTACTTTATGTATATTGTTAAAGGGCAAAAACTCAGGCACATTAAAACATGTGATATCTTTGAGCTTTTTGAATACTTTACGAGCATTTATATTTATTACAAAATATACTTGTTTGGATTCTTTTAAAATTACGGAAATACTTTAAAAGGCAAATTGGAATCCTAAGCAGAAGCTGCTGTTTCAATTTATATTCATAAAATACGGGGCAATATGGGGCAATTAACGGTATATTTAAAGCCCAACTCTTGCCAATATCTGATATATTTATATTTTTCACTCTGCATGATAAGATAGGAGAATACAATAAATGTGCACACACGCTTATAAATCTGACAGTATTATCAAAACCACTTGCAAAAATAAAATTTTACGATTGAAGAGACCTCAAGTTAACAGTATTTTATACCCTATCTTTCAAGCTTCGATACTTAATTTGATACTTTATTGGCTTGTGAACTTGTGATTTCTCACTTTTACACGTGCGCATAAAATGCATGATTTTGCTTTCAAACGTTATTGCTTATTGCGATGTCAATCTATACGGTATCTATAAGATTAAAACTTTTGACTATTACTTTAATAGAATTTTTCATTAACCACTTGAAATATCTACTTCTTTAATTTGATATAACTTCTTGTTTTTTGGGGTTTTTTTTTTATCAGAAGTAGCACCAGAAAGTTTAAAAAGACTTCTTGGGTGTTGGTCATATAATACGTATTGTATTGTGAGAAGACCGATTTTATATAGACAGGTTACGATAAATTATCCATCTGATCGGAATATTTCATATAAGTGTTTACATTTTCTTTAAAATTGCTTGCCATTAAATAACTTGCATTTTTTTCATGTCAAAAACTAAAGATATTTTTCCTTAATTATAATATGAGAAGTTAATCTTTTGACATTTTCTTGAAACATATTCAAATTACTTTAAAACTCAAATGAAAATCAATGTGACTTGGTTCAGGTTGGGTTTTTTTGGCATTCACAATTATGTAAATAACACACCCACGTATATGTCTCTTAACATATCAATATCAAAACTTATGTTTTATCTACATAAACAAACTGTATGGTAGCTTAATATCTACATACACTTATATCAAATACAGTCAAAACAACTTGCACCTTAATTTACATGTATGTTTTTCAAACTAGATGACAAAATTATTCATAAAATATATTCAAATACAACAAACATTTATTCATCTAGTATTCATGTTTTTTTTTAATTCTTTCAAATTAATAAATTTATAATAACTCTTTCAAGTTTTCACAACCTTGAGGGACTGAATGAAAACACTGGCATTTTTTTTCTTTTTGAGGTTGGGTTTTACGTTGCACCTGAATACAGTATAGGTCATATGGCAATTTTCCAGCTTTACTGGCAGAGGAAGACCTCGGGTGCCCCTCTGTACATTATTTCAGGCACATATGGGCATTGAGTAGAACCACCGACGTTCCATAAGCAAGCTTCAGATTATAGCTTTCTCACATAATAAATGTAGAATCGGACAACAACTGCAAGGCTCGAACAGCTGTTAGAGACAATAGTAGTTTGAAGTCAACAACTTTAACCACTCGGCCACAGACACCCCTAAAGCACTGGCGATATATTAAATTAACAATTTTTACTAATTCTCTTTTCAGTTTATACTCCTACATGATTCATAAACAGACAGAGTTATCTATCTGAACCTGACAATCATTTGACATTTTACACAGCCGAAAAAATTGCACATTCTCACAGATGTTTCCATGAGAAACTCCGCTAAATGATTTATGTAATATGACATAATACGCACATTTATATAAATATGACATAATCTGTCTATTTCTTTACAATATAAGAAGATTGCTTCTCCTAAATCAGACTCTGATATGTTATGAGATAATCGTTGAAAATCATTTCATCCCAATTTTTATCAAATTTTGTATGTTAAACTATAATAATGTTAAAACAGAGTACGAATTTCAATGTTTAAATATTTTCAGACAAAACTGGTGCAATTCATTTATTTAAATAATGTCATCGTAGTAGTGGTCTCGATCAGTGTTTCTCACGACATTACAGGACGTATCTCGATTATTGTAATCTAAATTACACTGAATGTGATGCATAATACAGTTATATAAAATGTTATGAATGAAATTTTATTGCCTTTGCATTTATACTTGTTTTATGTCCTTTTTTTCCAGAGTTAAAAATAAGTAGGAAGAAATTTATGGACCGACTTTCCCCCCAATGTTGCTAATTTTGAAAATTGATATGAACCTTATGGTCACTATGACACTCCTTTTAAGTAACAAGGGCATCAACTCATTTCCTTAAATCTGTCACGTTGAACTGTCAAGAAAAAACAAGATACTGCAGACGTTTTTTCACCAACAAGCATGCAATAATCATTTAATGATCCGGTTGGAAATAACCACAACAAAAACGTCACCCACTTCCTGTGGTCACATGCATTTTGTATGTTGTGGTCCGAACATCATGACATTGGTCAACAATTTTACATATAATTTGTGTTTCTTGCAATGACGAGCTTGGTCTATTCTATTTACAGTTACAATAAACTAATTCTTATTGTTATACAGATTTCACTTTTGTTTTCATGTGCACAAATATAAAAAAGACTGACTTGTTTTAAATATTTGACTATAACTTTGGTCTTTGACATTTTCTGTCAAAACTGATTCCAAAATAGGCTCTGAATATCAATAAGTTTTGGTTCATTTTTCTGGCTTTATTTCGGTTTTCATACAAAACAGTGTCTATTCTAGGAGGGGGTATGGGGGGATTCACCTATATTTTTGAGAATTCACCCCCTATTTCTTCAGAGGCAGGGGGAAAATTTTACATAGAGGAAGAAGGAAAAAGATCAACAAATGTAATAAATTCTTACTTTGCGATAAAAATCCCCCCTGTTTTTCGAATCCTAGAATAGACACTGCAAAATTACATAATTCTTTTCAAAACATTACAATTTTTGGCTTGATTTGATTTCTATTTTAGAAGAGTCAAATTTGTTGAATACTTTTCTATTATAAGTAACTTAATCATTGCAATGTAATTTACAAGACTGTCATCTTTTTCCAACCTTACATAGGTTTTAATATTGCAGACAAAAACTCATTTATTAACAGAATAAAATATTATTTACATATAATATATTAATATTCAAAAGCCGTTCTGTGACTAATCTGCTTTGGACATTACCAAGTTCACTTCATTTGCTATTCAAAGATGATAATTTGTTATTTGTAAGTCATCGTCTACCTAATTTGGCTTCCTTATCGAAGAGCGTTTCGCATAAGTTTGTGTAAGTTCATTGTTTCCTCTCTACGAAGATTAATAGCGGACACTTTAAACATCTCACTGTCAGCAATACGTTCTGAGCGTCAGCAATATGTTCTAAGCATCAGCAATACGTTCTAAGTGTCAGCAATACATTCTAAGCGTAAACTTTTTACCAATATCTGATAAACACACCGATCAAACTATTTTTGACAAGTTGAAAAAAGCAGGTGTTCATATGGCAAAAAAAAAAATTGTAATAAATGCGACAACCAAATTTCTATTTTCTGCACCTTATATCAGTTGATGTGTACAGTAATTTTGCACAATGCAAAATCTTTGCAGATAGCGGCCACTACCACTTAATATGAACAATCCCTGGCCGATGAATGAATCATTAGATAAATAGCTCAGGTAAATATAAATTTATCCCAGGACAGATAAATCAACATTTATATGTCATTCATAAATTTGTTGAGAGCAATACAAATGGCCTTTGTTCTCCCAATGTTTTAATCAGAAAAGATGCATCACAAAATTTCTATCAATTTATTTGCATAATTTGTTGCGTTTATATGCTTTAATTTGATAAAAAGTCTTAATTCTTTTGTATTATATTTACTTTTCAAAGACCTTGATTCAAACGTTTTGATTTATATAGGTATTAAGAGAGAAACATAAAAGCATTGCATGTTTAAAATCATTTCAAGGTTATTTCATAGATATAATTGTATTGCATTGAATTTGAATGACATGCTAACCTAATTATAAATTGTGTACTTTATATATTATTCGTAAAATGAAAAATACTCGTAATTAGTTTTTTTTATCATCTGATTTTCCTGGAGTAATTCTAGACTTACTTTGATTTCAATTTAGATGTGAGTTACAGCCTATCGTTATTTTATGGGGTTCAAACATTTCAAATATTTCATCAAGCTCAAATTTAGCGGCACGCACCCACTCTCCCGACTTCATATAATTATACTGGCAGTATTCTAATGACATTTTCTTTACTAGCACTTAAAGCATTAATTATATGTTTATTAAAAAGTCTGTAGAATTTGTTGCTTCCCACTGGCTGTCATTATTAGTCTGAATCTGATGAAACCTAGAGTATTAAAATTGTTACATAATATCTAAAGTATTTGTAGCATAAAACACATTTCGCTACAAAGATATTCGTGATTGACGTTCATTACATTTCCTAAGCCATTATATAATTCTAGCATTTATATCTTCAAGAAATCATCTCGGAAATATGTGAAAAGTTAATATCCCTTCTTAAGTCTTCATTTCACGAACTACGCATTTTAAATGTTTGAAGCTACCGAGTTATTAGTAAGATATTAATTTATTCTTAGTTTTTTTTACTAACTACCTTATTTCTTTACATCGATCTCATTTCCCACATCATTTAATAAATCCCACTGACTTTTTGTCATTAAATAATTATGATCTTTCGTTTTTCAATAATTTCATTAACCTTGTCAGATAAATAAGGCCCATTAAACAAAATCCCGCAATTTTTTCTTCTTCAAAAATCTGATATGTCCAAAATAGAAAATAAATAATCTGCTGCGCGTTCCATTTCAAATATTTGAAAAAAAAAATTTTTTTTTAAATCTATTTCTATCATAGTCAAAGATCTTGATAAATTCAAAATATTTCATTCTTCAACGCAATGCCACATTTTTTCAGCAATTGGTTCTTTGACCTTTGACCCCAATGATAGCAGATGGAATAATAAATATTGGTCCCCTGGGGTAAATGAATTATCTAAGGATGATTTAAGGGCATATTTTTTCCAATTGAAAATCTTAGTGTCCTCTTATGTCAATAAAGAATCGTGCAAAAAATAATCTGGAGTTTAAAATGAAACAACCCCTACTGAGGGTACTGTCAAATACCTATACAAGAACTGCTGCGATCTAGATTTGTTTCCGGATATCATCGCATATCAACTTTAATATGTGCTGTAAAAATTGAAACTTTTTCAAGGATAAAAGGACTTCAGTGTTAATAAAGATGTAACAAACATCAACAAATGGATATAAGAGATGAAAGCGATAAAAAAATTACAGTGTTTAAGTTATCAAACGGAACAAAGCTCGACCTGCGCGGAAAAACCATTTGTAACCAAGAAGTTTATTCCGCAAGACAGAAGAAAAATGCCCAAGTTTACATTAAAATTATAGTGTTTTCACTCCTAAACCATCTCCTAACATACAAATCCCTCTTATCCTAGCTATCCTGATAATATGTTGACCCAGCTAAGTACACGAGTCAGATTCGATGAAGTTAAATGTTTCCGCGAACAAAATAAAAATAAAAGTTGAAGGTTTAGTAGGCTATAATAGGCAGATAAGCTACTAAGTGAAAGAAAAATCCGGATTAATTTTACTCCGGTTCCAACAATTAATGCAGAGACTGGTTCCCTGACAACTGGTCATAATACTGGACTGGTATTAATTTCAGTGTCCAACAAGATTAAAAGCTGACGCAGACAGCCTTTCAGTCCCTAGAGACAAGACTATTTTTCATAAGCTAATCATTTTCCTTTTGTTTGTCATATCATAAACACCAAAGTGCATTGTGGGTATTTTTATTTTTAGCAGCCAACACCTTCATTATCACTACTTCTATCATATTATTGTCAAATTTACCATCTTTGTAAATGTTACCATCATTGCCTCTAACAAATTTAGAATCAAACAAAAACTGTAACCATTGCTTTAGAGATGGGTTTCAGAAAAGGTCTTAGATATCAAAAAGTGAACAACACAAAAACCCTTACCACCTTGCTTTAGAGATGGGTTTCAGACAAGGTCTTGGATATCAAAAGTGAAAAACACAAAAACCCTTACCACCTTGCTTTAGAGATGGGTTTCAGACAAGGTCTTGGATATCAAAAGTGAAAAACACAGTCAAGAAAGGGAAAGCTTCATACACAAAACCTGATTGGTTCATTAATGAGAGCAAAACTCTAAAATTGGCCAATAAGAGAGATAGTACAAAGAGGATTGTGCCTGTACAATTCCTAAACTTCTAAATTATGTTATAATAAGATCAAAATATTACATTATGAGCATGTAACATTTGATCATTGTGAACATTTTCTATAGCAAGAAAAGGATAATAACAAACATAACGGTTATGACTGGCAGAAACTCTTCCGATGACCATAAGTTCAAAACCTCTCATTAGGATCTGGGGAGAACACAGTAAAGGAAATGATATTTATTCATAACTCTGTACCTAATGACAAGTTCACATTAGTGCTAGGTTAATGAAAAGGTCACATTTTTCTGAATAAATTGCATGCATGACGGGAGATTATTGTTCCCTTGACAACCATAAATGGACACCAGAATGACCAGAATCAGATGTATCATTGCATTCCACCATCATTAACACAAGGACGCAGCAGTATAAAGAAGTTCCATCTTGTCAAGAAATAGTTCGACAGTCTTTAAAGGAAATCAGTGATAAAACAGCGTAAATCTGGTTGCTAACAAAATTGAGTTAAAACACTTTTACCCGCCATTATTTTTTATGGCTTTTGAGTGCAGCAAGTTAATTAAACTCACAGCTTCTGATGGAAGTGGTTTTACTATCAAGAATTAAATGAATAACTGCTTACAACTGATCACAATCTACTAAATAGTCCCCTTAAGATCAATTAAAAACACATTCCATCCAATGAAGAGCTTTTTACAAAGTAATTTAAGACATGTAAATTGTTATGGATAACAGACTTCCATTTTAACAGCTTCAACTGCTTGAGGCTTGAATGGTGTTCTGATTCTTTGCAGTGAGTGTAAAACATTGCTCTATATGATAAAAAATCATGCCACTGATTACATCAATAGCTTTGCAGATTGATTGGGAAAATAAACGTAATTTATGAGAATACAAATTATTCTTACTAATACCCATCACTTTCTATCATTGGCTTCATTAGATAGACTAAATTCACAAATAATGGGTATTGTACTGTTTCAACAAGGATTATGTTTCACTTCTGCAATCTAACGTTTCTTTGCGCAAAAAAATTATAATGACATTGCAGTTTCAAAATTTGTGTACACACATCTGTTAAACTATGATAACAACAGTGGGGGTTTCATATTTAATTTGTCTTACCTGTGTATTTATCAATTTTGAAGAAGTTGAGTGGGTCATATCGGGTTATCTCATAAGTCAGAGTCTGGTTCAGATTCTTGTCAAGGTCATACGCTTGAACTTGTGTCACAAAAAGCCCCTTTTCATTCACATTCTCTGGCACTGTTCCGTAATATACAGGGTCGAAGGTCATTGGGATATGATCATTCGTGTCCTTGACCTCTATATAAACTTCATGCCTTGTGTGTAGGGGAACCAGGCCATGGTCTTGGGCATAGACTGTCAGCCAGTAGTGAGTGGCTGTTTCCCGGTCTAACACTTGACTTGTGCATATTGTACCTGTAAAATAAAGAGGCTGATAATTAGTCCAATATTCATTAATTTCCCATTCATAACACCTTATCAATGAAGCTTTGTTACTATGGAAACAATGTATACAAAACATCTTCATCTTAGACCTATATAGCAATTATTAAATTATTTAGAATTTTAAACATTAATGGCTTGTTAAAGGGTAAAAGGCTTTTTACCCAAATACACCCCAACATATTGACACTGACATGTGTGTTAAAGAACTTAACAGGAAACACGCATGTTTCAAAATTTATTTGACATACCTCAATTATACACCAATTTATAACATATGCTTTCTATTTTCAAGGGCGCACAATGAATTGCATTTTTTTTTGGCCATTCACTAAACCAATTATGACTCTTATCCGATTTAAAAACAGAAAACTGCCTGCCAATTTTTTATCGGTAAATTTACTGAATGAAATTTTCAATTTGCTTATTATAAACAACTCCGATTATATCATAAATGTGTACATTAACATGTTCCACCTTACAAAAAAAGAATGGTATTATTGCATCTAGGTCACGGCTATAATTCTAAATACAAATAATAACAGAATGCTGATTTAATTTTTGATATTCTTATAAACCCATCAAAAGCTCTTGTAGAATATATATGAGCCGCGTCACGACAAAACCAACATAATGGGTTTGCGACCAGCATAGATCCAGACAAGCCTGCACATCTGTGCAGTCTCAGATCAGGATCCATTGCTGTTCGCTATCAGTTTCTTTACTTGTAATAGGGTTTGTAAGCGAACAGCATGGATGCTGATCAGACTGCGCAGATGCGCAGGCTGGTCTAGATCCATGCTGGTCGCAAACACATTATGTTGGTTTTGTCATGACGCGGCTCATATATAAATCATTAGGGCATGCCTCTTTAATAGTAATACATAATGACACAGTATGATTCTACATTTCTAGAACAAACACATTAAAGCAGATCCTGCAAACAAAAGGGAAATTGGAGAAGCAATAAATTTACCACACAACCCCGCATGAGAATAACTAAAGTGACATCTGAGAACCTAGTAAATTATCAGAAACACTACACAAATAAATCCGCTACCTATAATCAACTAGTCATGGGTCTACAGGATATATTACCCGAAACAAACAAGCTTGTTTTGCAAATTTTTGTGTGTGGACAAATTGGTCCATTCATTTTCCTCCGACTACAAAGGGTGAAATGGTAAATAGTCACATTGCATGGGGTATATTGAAGGTATTCAAACTGTGACAAATAGCAATTTTTTCTGGTCAATTAGTCAAAGGAAATACAAAGAAATTGTAACCTGCAAAAGGTATATCCAAACCAAATGTTAGCATTTATATTATTAATATTGAACAATCAAATTCCACAACATTTCTTGACACCCTTTCACAGAAGAAAATTTAGATAAGTTAAAAATGTAAACGAGAGTGCATCTCATATGACTTAGAACTGAATGCAATTACATATGATAATTAATGAAACAACTATAAAGCAAATACATAGGATGTTGCCTGACATATAGGACAAAAAACCCCTTTAAAAGCAAAAATTTCATTTATTAACTATATTGACAAAACCAGTCATCAAAATTTCTAAATTTTTACTGACTGAAAAGTGGAAAATGCAGACAATGATCAGATGGCATTGCTATAATGGATGATCTTGGTCTTTGTAGAATCTGTTGCTGCCAGGGTTAACCTGTGACAACTAGAACATGTGTACTACAAACTTGAGTTTGAGGGTGGGGGTGGGGGGTGCTTTCTGCTCATGAATGTCTATAAGAATTTACAATCATGTTTCAATCATAATATAACTGTTTGAAATGCCCTTTAATTCAAACGTAACTTCATAATGCATGCACATATTGCTGGTATGATGTGATTGAAAAGAGATCGAGCACACAAACAATAAATTATGATTAATGCAATCAAATGTTTAATGCTTAATCGAACCTGCAGAGCAAATGCACACCCTTATATTACTAACAGATCATATATCTCAGATCAAAGACAATCATTTCTTAACTAACCATACCAATATATTGTTTACAACTTATAAAACATGGATATTTTCAGAAGGCATTCTTATCTTTTAATGCAAAAACACAATAAAACTGCCATTAAAACAAACCCTGTGAGAATTTGTGAAACGGAATATGTTATTTTGGTATTAAAATGATAACCCTATAGCTGCTATTCCGTGACTTCTATTTTAACTGGTTAATATCCAATCTAGCCTGCGTCTAGCGTTAGATTGCCTGCTAGTTATCTCTCGGTTTACTCATTATTTCCTTTATGTATGCCAATCTTGATGTATTACAATAAAGTTACATTCAGTATTACAGTCATATACGTTATAAAATGATTTAATAATGGCGACAACTTGCTGAATAAATGTTACAGTACACCTTAATTCGAGTATTCAATATCGGTCCTGTATTTCGCTGACTCCCTTCATACCGATATTCAATACCGCAACCCTAAGATAACAATAAAACCCAAAGTAAATAAATGCTGCACATGGAAAGTAATTTATACAAACTGTTTTTTTTGTACACAAATTTATGGGTACAAATTTCCTTCATTTTAATATTACAAGATAAAATGTATTTATTTATTTTTTTTACAGCTTCCTCTATAAGTACCCCTATATTATTTTTTCATGATGCAGCAAAAACATTAAATCTTCAAAAACAAGTAAATGGCGCCTGATATAACTATCCACATAAAAGATTGAAATAAAAATAGATAAGTTTTTTTACGATTTTCATTTTCTATTCAACCTCATGCATGATCGGTAAACAAATAATTCTGATGCAATGCCAGATTTGAGACTTCGGTTTATATGTAATTTAAATCAGAAAACTCACATTAATAGTTCATCAAAAGCAGACGCACACCTCTGTGGGGTGTCTAATGAAAGTTTAATATATTTTATTCAAAAGGATAACAGGGTATTAAAAAGGTACCTAGAATTTTGAATGATTTTTTTTAAATCGTATTACAGAAAATTACAGAAGATAAAATCTGAATATGTTCAACCAACATGCCATTTTCCAGAACATCTTCTGATGCTGATCATTAAGAACAACAAAAACTTCATAATGATATATCAATAATATTTACACAATTTTTATACTGTTGAACGCATTTAATTATATAGACTGCCATTCTGTGTTTGCTTATTATTATAGCATGTTTAGTCTTGCTGATACAGCTAAGTCTAATGAATATCTAAGAGGGACAATAATTATTGTGAGTTCAAGATATTGCTACACTGACTTTAACTTTGCCGCAAAAATTGACTCATCAATTGTCTTGTAAAATAATTTTCTTTCACATCATGAGAATTACACCATTTCTGGTATCAATAAACCTATTTGTTATTACAGAAAAGAATTCTGATTATCTGTTTAAGATGATGCAAATTAGTATAATATAGAAACTAGTGAGTTTAAAATTTCAAGGCCAATCAAGACACACAGCACATCCCTAAAGCAGTTAACGTAAAAGTTCATGCCCGCAAAGTTGTGTTTCATTGAACAAATTTAGAAATAATGAACGCGTCTCTAACTTAAAGACTGGACACGCTGACAATTCTTTCTATATTTCAATATCATTATACTCGAGGGTATTTAAACGACTAGAGAAATTATGGAATAGCTTTACAGGCTCGGTGAAAAAAGTAGAATTAAATCAATAACAACACAAGAGAGCTCCATAATAAAAGAAAAATCAACAATATATACAGTCCTTTTTTTAAAGGAGAGCTATTTAAGTATAAACTACATGTAGAAGCCATTTTTGCTGAATCGTTATTTTTAATTTTAACAAAACAATGGAATTTTTATTTGAGTCAAAATTTCTTATATTTCTACTGATGCCGATCACATGCTGTTTCTAAAATGTGCAGTTAAAACAGGAGCCACATTGTTCCTTACTTTAAACCAAGTCAACATTCAAAAAGATTACAAATGTTTATTCATTATTCTAAACCATGTATCATGAGCTTAACAATGTATGAGTCATTTCTCCGATTTTAATTCATAAATCCCCGACAATGCCTGCATAAATTTGTCAATGTGATTTCCGTCTTTAGCTGGATTTTTTTTTCTCTCACTGATTAGAATAAGAAACGTTTCAAATGACATTTGTTTTGCATTTTGTTCTTTACAATGTTAAACGTTAAGGCGACAAGCTTATGGGGTATGAATGTTTGAAAGTGCACCAGACAATGAAAGAAACACGTCATTTATTTCAATCACGAGAAAATCGATGCAGTTTTCAAAACCCATCACGTTACAATAGTCTCCATGCATGTCTCAATCGTTTTACAAAGACATTATTTCCAACTCGTAAAAATGTTTTTCTCTTTTACTTCTGCAAAAAATACATACATTGTCATCTTAGTGCAATAACGTATTAAGTCCTTCTTAATTTAATAGGAGTTAATCAGCTATTGCACCTTTATTATGTGTATATATATCTTATGCAATTCATATATGACCCAGTTTTAAATGCTTTAAACATGTGTTTCACAACAACTGTTAAAATTTTCTATGATTTCCAAAAACTTATAAAAATGTAAACAGCTGGGGTATTGCAAAGTTTTGTTGACTTCGGATCTCTATTTCAATAGCAGGCATTGACAAATTGTAAAGTTTATATTTGCACCAAACAAACTTTTAAGTTGTTATTATTATCACATATGTTTACATATGGATATCCGACCACAAAACTGCCTTGCGGGTAAGTTGTGGATGGATCAATTGATCAAAATTTAAATAGATTTCCATCTATCATGACAAGGATACAAATCTACTTCAGTAAAAACAGGATTTAAAAACCACCCTGACCCGCTTTTTGGTAGTCATGGAAACAGGTGATTATTTCATAACCTGATTAATTCAAGATTCATCCCTGATATAGAAACTGCTAGTATTGCTTTTTTATATAAAAAAAATACCCTGAGGACATGCATCATGCAGAATTCTATGTCAAAAGTGTAACCAGGACCAGCATCATGTAAATATCTATGTCAAAAGTGTAACAAGGCATTATGCACATGTCTATGCCAAAAGGGTAACATTAAGGCTTCAATATGCTGATAACTATGTCAAAAGTGTAACAAGGCATTATGCACATGTCTTTGTTAAAAGTGTAACAAGGCATTATGCACATGATTGTCTATGTCAAAAGTGTAACAAGGCATTATGCAGATGTCTATGCCAAAAGTGTAACAAGGCATTATGCAGATGTCTATGTCAAAAGTGTAACAAGGCATTATGCAGATGTCTATGCCAAAAGTGTAACAAGGCATTATGCTGATGTCTATAATGCCAAAAGTGTAACAAGGCATTATGCAGATGTCTATGCCAAAAGTGTAACAAGGCATTATGCAGATGTCTATGCCAAAAGTGTAACAAGGCATTATGCTGATGTCTATAATGCCAAAAGTGTAACAAGGCATTATGCAGATGTCTATGCCAAAAGTGTAACAAGGCATTATGCAGATGTCTATGCCAAAAGGGTAACAAGGCATGATGCTGATGTCTATGCCAAAAGGGTAACATTAAGGCTTTTTATAATGCTGATAACTATGTCAAAAGTGTAACAAGGCATTATGCACATGTCTTTGTTAAAAGTGTAACAAGGCATTATGCAGTTGTCCATGTCAAAAGTATAACGAGGACAAGCATGCAAGCATCATGTTGATAAAGTGTAACATTATCATCATATCATAATTATGTACATAAATTATATGCAAACTAATGTTCTAAAAAGATATCAATTTTAATAAATTCTTTTTTTTCCACATGTATTTGTGTCCTGTATTAAATAGGCACATTTAATATCCGCAGCCAGGATATAAATGTATATCATAAATTGCTATTTATAAATAAATTCTAATAATTTCAAATTAACCTAGTATCTCCTACCAAAATTTGAACAACCTTATAAAAACCTTTTATTAAAATGCAACAATAACTGATAGTTACATTGAAAATCATATCACATTTTCCTTCCCAAGTATTTGAACAAAGACATCATTTACGACGGCAAATGAAGTTTTGAAAAATTTATGAGCACAATAAGCTAAGTGAAATTCTATAATTATCAAAGTTGTTAAATTTGACTGTGGACTTGCTATATATTACACCAGATTAAGACTTTGCAGTGTTAATAACACAAAATATTTACCAATACTCTTTTCTCAGACGTTAATCAACTGAGAGGGCTTATAGCGAAACAAACAATAGTGCAACAAGAAGTTTTGGAGAAGGAATGCTTCAATTATTATAATGCTTTAGTATATTAAGAAAATAATTACACTGATTTGTATACAAAAAGAATACTATTACATTACAAGATATTAAAATTGTGTCAGGTAAAAGTGAGAAATGAAGATAATCTTTAACCTTAATAGAACTTCTGTCTGACCCTAAAGTGTCTGTCCTAAACTTTCCAGTCTTCCTAGTACAATTAGTAATAGAGATAGATAAGGAATTCCCTTCCCCTTTGACCAATTACTCATCTTACATGTATTTGTATTTGACAATGGTATGTCTAACATGTTCCTTATAAAATCAGAATCCAGAGACCCTTGGTTCAAGTCCCGGCTGCGCTGTGCCGATTTTGTGTGTGCATGATTAAATAAACTATCAATGCATACCAAACGAAATCAAAGTTTAAATATTGCTGAAAGACTATATATATTAATAACATATGAAACCATTAGGAATTTAGTATTCTTTCATTGACTTAACCACAGAACAAACCCCTTAACCACAATGGTTGTTTATTTTTTCCTCAAAACTGAATGACTCAACTGGTTAAACCCTATATACAATGTGTACATAAAAGAACCAATCCAAGAATTATGAGGAGCAGCAAATTGTAGGGGCAAAAACATTTGCGTTTCTTGCTTATATAATCCAAAGTCACACTGATATTATATGTAGCATTGCATTCATAATGTCAACCAGAAATCATACAGAATTATCTTATGATCTGCAGGCAATATAGTACATTGACCACTGAATAATATCAGCATATATGCGTATATATTATAAGGATCCTGAATTAAACTAATTACAAAATACCAAATAACCCTTTAGTTAATATATAATAATTGTACCTAATATCTTCCCACTGATTTTTTATATCACAGACAGACTTAACAATGAATGTTGCCACTTGAGACATATTTTGTTGAAACATTTATTTGACTAGTCAGTTGAAGTTAAACTTAAAAGGTGATACTATTGATATTATTATCTCAGTCGAATTTAACTGATTGTATAAGTCATTATCAACTGTGACAAGCCTGTTGTGTAGCATTATATAAGATAATGCAACCAGTCTATAACAGTTTGGGCTAAAAACCTGTCACCAGTCTAAAAACTTGGTCTAAAACCTGTGTAACTGGGCTAAAACCTGTCACCAACATAATCATTTGGATACCTTCTGTACTTATTTGGTTGCTACATTCAGGTAGTCATGGGGACTTTTTGACAACCACTGACAGTGACTGGTGATCAATAATCATTATATATATGTTATCTATACATAAGTAACTATGATTATCACCAATGCACATGGGGGGATTCATGATGTTGTGCAACAAATATATTTACCTTGTGGTGTCGGCAAGATGATAGGGAAAATTCTGCCTTGTCATATACATTTTAAATTGCAATTTTAAAAGTCAGAGCCTATAGTTGTCCTTAAGTTTCAGAATGTCTTTTAGAAAGTATTAAATAGAGTATTTAACTAATACATATAATATTGTTGCAACAATATACATTTAGGTATCTTTGTGTGCCGAACTAACATTTTTAGAATGAGCTGAACAATATCAAGTCAAAGTTACATTAATATTATATACATATCTATAATTAATTCTTAGAAAGTAGATTATTATAATCTCATTCCTATAGTATAAATCTTGATTGAGCAGATGGGATGATTAATTCCAATAATTACGCTCATATATTATATACACTTTAACAAAATTATTACTTAAGGCAATATCTAGAAAACTACAAATCTTATTGATATCAAATCTAATATTACGAAAAACTGTCTTTGCATGGCATTTGGGTCAATAAATAATGCAAAATACTAATTGCATCAGAATTTGCAGAACTCCAATTAGCTAATTAATTCTATCTTAATTCAATATTGCATGCAGCCATCTTCGCCTAAATGGATATCATAAAGGAAATAACTTGTGCTAGAGGCAATTTTTTGTCATTCCTTTGCAGACAATTTTATTTCCTTTCAAGCAGTTTGATAGCATCACATGTTGATCATCTGAACTTCTTCTGCTTTAATTAACCTTGTGTGTGCAAACACAACTTGCATATAGAGGGATCAGCATCTAGCAAAAAACGATCTGCAATTTGCATCACAAGATAATTGCCCCTTTTAAAATTCTTAATTTCAAAACCATGCAATTTTTCAAGTTACCGCCAAAGCACTATTCCTCCAATGTCTTTTCTAACAAATTTGACCAAATTGTTTATAAAAAGATGGTAACCATAGACCAACTTCAAAAACGTTACATAACACTGTTGATGTAATAGATTTTAATTGACTTTGATTTGAATAAATTATAACCAGTGGCATAAGCAAGTCTTTGGTGTGTTAAGTCTTCAGTCTGTTAAAGAAAAAGATTGTGATGTCACTTTTATGACCATTATAACGCTTAATAGACATGATTCTTTTTTTCTATTAGCACATCACAATCGTGCCATGACTGAAATTTTGACAACATGCACATTGGGTGGTCTACGCATAAAATTATACAATAAAATTCATAACAGCATATTGTTGTCATAAGCATTATATGCATAAATATTACACTTATATCAGTTTTAGTAGGAACACCAAATGTTCATCAAAGAAAAGTTATTCCATAATATCATACTTGTGAAAAACCACATACATAAAGATGCGAGTGGGGGATCATGGGGAGTGGGGAGTGGAAATCAACCATCTGCAATCATGTAAAAGCTATCCCTTTTTTTTTTTACAACACTTGGGAAATTATGATGTCACAGCTGAAGTCTCAGTCTTCTACCGAAACAGCAATTTCTTTTTCGTCCTTGCACAAATGCAATAATTGTTCTGTTTTATACAGACAGGGCATCTGGACTAACAATAAACTCTGAAGAAGTGCTTCACGTTTGATTAAGTGCATTATTGAATGACAAAATTCGATAAAGCCGGATCGTTTTTGGCTTTAAATAAAATCGCAATATTCAAGCCTGTATCTGTAATTTATGCTTCTGTACTTGCAATATCGGTACTTGCAATATCGGAACAATATAAAAAGGTCCTTAAGATCAGAAAATGAAAACAAACGCGTAATGTGTTATTGGACTTTTAACTATTATTCAAAATTTGTCAATATATCAATGAAATAAACACTTGTGTAATATGATATAAACAATTGCAAAATTTATTACAAGTCTTTATCGAAACTTCAAGGGTCCCTGAATTTGCATGTTCTTGAGTCATCGTTACCTCTGTATTTATTACTTTTTTCAATATTAATGTAACTTTTATAGATATTTAAAATGTTATATCAGTTTAATCAACAAATGTTAGTTTTGACTTTACATTTTAGTATAAAACATTCTCTCACATAAATTTCCCTTTATAATACCCTCACAACAAAGGTTAATTGATGAAAGTCAAATCAAAATGTACTAAAAAGTATTCATTTTTCACCAAACTAAGGGGTACAGTCTAAATAAAACAACATAATCATATATCAATGATCCAGGTGGCCTACGTAAATTTGCACATCAAAAAGCCTAAAAGGTACTTCACAGGTAATTACACATCCTTGGGCTGTCTCAAAATAATTATTTTATTGTAGGTTAATTATTCACACTTAAAACAATGTGTAATCATCCAAAAACATCAATGAATTACAATAAAACATCAAGTTACACCCATAATTTGTACACACATGAGAAAAGACTTATAAAGTTATGTAAGAACAGCATGCTTGGTGTGCAAAAAAAGCTTGTAAGTGATCCAAATATTCAGGTATGAATACTTTTTCCTCAAATAAAGAAAATTTTTAGAATTGTTGGTTAGCTCAATAGGTAAAGCATAGGACCGTGAATGAAGCAACCCAATTTTGATTCCAAGAGAGTGCTCAGGTCACTTTAGTTGGTATTGCATGTACTGCTCCAGTGTTCACAAAGATTTAAGGATCAGGATCAAGATCAGGATCAAATTTAAAAACTCTAATATTCTTCATTTTTTATCCTCAAAGATTAAATATCTAATATTAATTTGATAAAACTAGACTTGCAATAGCAAGTTTATGAAATTTTAGAATAAATTTATTGTCATTTTTGCAAGATACGGGCATTTTACAGTTGATCCAAATATTGATCCTGATCCTAAAATTGATCCTTATTTTGATCTGAAAATTTTTGTATTTGTTTTGTTTTTTGTTGATTTTATCCCAAAATAGTTTGGTTTCTTTGCAAATCAGCAATATTTTACATTTTGAATATCTACCATTCAATTCTATGAAAGCATGATTAATTTTAGTAACATAAAACAATGAAAATAAAATCAGGATCACTTGATCCTGATCCTGATCTTTTGTTAGTGAACACGGGGCCAGAGGGTAAACTACCAACACCACTACCACCACAGACAATCTTATTCTACTAATTTT
Source organism: Ruditapes philippinarum (assembly GCF_026571515.1). Classification (NCBI taxonomy): domain Eukaryota; kingdom Metazoa; phylum Mollusca; class Bivalvia; order Venerida; family Veneridae; genus Ruditapes; species Ruditapes philippinarum. The sequence goes on along the minus strand of NW_026863066.1, from coordinate 18,163 downwards.
CCATCTTTCTCTCAAATTTGTTCATATCTAAGTAATAGTTGATAAATAATTAATCATTATTCGCAAACAAAACCTAAAACCTCTGACAAAACAAAATGCATATTTTACAAAATTATCAGAAATAAACAGGAAAGATATACTATTATTCTCCAACATCGGACCTAAATCAAGACTGTTAGCATGTCAAGTTCCAGAAAATATACACCCTCCTGTTTTTGCCTACGGGGAATATAGTTGGTTGACTTCGGTTACTTATATGTCAATCTATATAGAGGAGAATTCACCATTATCACAGATTTCCATGCTGCCGTTTCAATAATATATGGGCATAAAACTTCAGTTTACCAGCTTTTTATGTTTGTGTACATTATTTAAGATGAAGGAAAGATTTACAGCTTTAATAATGACTCGAATGGGGAAAGATAAGTGCTATCCTCAGGCAAACACATAAATTTGACGAATTATGAACCCATCCATTGTCCATTTGTCTATTTATTCATTCATGCATACTTGTAAAATATTAAATCACCTCTCATATGCTATGCAAACCTTATTTTCTAAATTTTTTTCTATGGTTGTAGGTGTTGATTATTATGAACTCACCCAGGGCTTCTTTTTGACAAGCCTCATTATTCCAAAACACAACACCTTTTGTTCAAAACTAGACCTTTGACAAGATTAAAGCCAAATCAGGTGCCTAATTATCAGATCATATTTTTTGATAAATGTTCCAGAGTTTTAACAAAACACTTACGGACATTAAATTTAACCTTACTTTATTCATAACAATCTTGCCCCGCAAAGGTGGCCCACTTTCATACCTTTACAAAACTATATGTCAAAATTGTTTTAAACCCAATTAAACAGTTGACAAAAAAAGTGACAACATAAAAAAAAAGTCATTTGATAAACCCAAACTGTCAAAATGACTTTCATTTTTTTATGCATACCCGCAACTTATTTTCAATTTATCTTTTTCAATGTTCACCTGCCAGCTATGAAAATTTATCCACCGTTATGCCCCCTGGACATCATATAACAACCTATAGCTGTCAAATGCCAATAACTATATTCGGAAATAATCATCTATGATTGAAATCATGATAAGAATGATTTAGATGATAAGAATGATTTAGCGTTTTATCTCTGAAAAATATCGTAAAAACAACAATTTACTTCAAAAATGCAAATGACTTAATATTCAACCACAGTTGTCACATCCCTGTCAAACACAGGTTGTTGTAATAATTTTTTTTTCTGCTACATAAAATATTGTTAACAAATACTGTCAACTCAGTTTTTTTGGTAAATCATTTCGAAAACTGACAATACATGGGTATTTTTTCCGAAACAACATTTTTTCAACCATTACACCGATTTTTTTTTATATATATTTCTACATATAAAAATAGACACCAATTTAACAAAACATTCCTTGTTCCTGATTAATATCATTGTTTTAAAATTTCCGGCTTATACTGTACATGACTAATAGGGTCAATTGAAAACCTTATAAACTTGTTAGTAATTCAGGTCTTTTATGAAATTCTACGAGGTTCATGAAAGTATGAAAGATTTAATTACTTATATTTTCACTTATTTTGTATACATTGTAAGTTTGTAACACAATATTATACTCGAGGTGCGATCGTGCCAACATTTGCACTAATGAGATCAGACCTAATTTTATCCAATTGTGAATTTGTCAAAGAATAATATTTGACTTTCAGATATTTATAACGTAATGGTTTCAGTCTTTCGAAAAACATACGGTAACCGCAAACAGTTTAAAGACGTGCTGTTAGGTCTCGGCACTCAAATTTCAAAGGTTAAAAGATCTGTAAAAGTTTCACGCGGGTTATAATCTTGTATAATTGCAGTAATTATATTACAACATGAATATTGTTACCAAAACGAAACACGAACCCTTTTAGTCTGATCTTTTAAGACATTTCAATTTATTCTTAAATAAGTCTCTTTATGTCAATCCATAAAAGTGTCAGATAATTATATATTTACAAGAATGAGACAGAAAAACTTCGGTTTTTGACATACGAACGGCTAAAACAATAAATGTCAAACTGCATTATACAATCATTACCTATTGTTTACATTATATGCTTAATCTGTTTATATTATCTTAATTGTATAGACAGTAGTCAGTCAGGTCTGTTTAGGGACATTTATTCATTTATCCTAAATATATAAATATAAATGTATATTTTTTTTTCTTTAAAGAGACAAAGAAAAAGAAATCAAGGTTTCAAACTGGTGACATTAATTATTTACGTATAATCATTTAAAGCAATGTTGAAATATGTTAAATTCAAACTTTGTATCAAGTTTCAGTCAGGATGCCATGAACAAACAACTGGAGAACAAAATACATGCATGGGCTAAAGATGTCACCAGATCAAGGCTATTAAAAAGGCGAAGAATGACGTCCATTTGATGATTTTGCATCTCGTGCAACTTTTTTTTTAGAGAAACAGAAGGTGGTGAACAGTGCATACTGCATTTCATTTTCATGATCAAGTAAAAATAATTTTCCTAATCTGAACAATATCATTAACATGCATGCATGCTCTACAAATAATCACTTGATAATGGTGACGAATTACCACCGTCTGACAACTCTCTCTCCGTCCTTTCTTCCTTACATGAAAAGCTGATTCATACCATCTTCATGATCAAATCCGGAGACATTTCAACCACTATTCAGCACAGGTGTGGGGGTTAAAGTTCACGTTCAATTTTCTTAAAACCTCAATTTCTTTAAAATTTATGTGCAGTCAAGATCTATTTTTTTTTTTAGCCTTAAGAAAGCTTTCAATTTATATAGGAATCATCCCCCAGATATTTTAAAGCCGTATTTAAACAAGGTTCATTTATTAAATGCAAGTAACGCAGGCAGTTTTATTAATTCAAAATCTTACATAATGAGACAAGTAATCCTGAAAATCGACTTCCGTCAAGTTATAAAACATGATATTGTTAGATTTATCATTATTCCTGTTTAAGCCTACATGATTAATTTTCTTCTCAATGCAGTAAAACTATCAAGGAAGGAGCAAATTGTATTAATTACAAAAGTATTAAAACTGATGCAGAAATATGTTGAATTATCAACTTTTACAAACAAAATTTAAAAATCATACAAGGCTATAATGTATATATGAAAACTAGAAATGTGTCATCATGCCACGGATGCCCCCGCATGCAGCCAAAATTTCAGATGTTATAATATTTAGTTCCAAATTTGTTTGCACAAATTATTGTTTTCATTTAAAGTTCAAAGCCCTTAAAACTTTTCAATGTTAACACAAACCATTTCCATACAATGTTCAAGGCACTGAAATTATTCAGTCTTAACCTTTTGAAAATAGCATATTTCATATTTGTAGCCAAAATAATGGCTACATACATTTCCACAAAAGTATGAGTGCTGAAACTGAAAGTTCAAAATTTTTCCAATATTCAAGAAAGATAAGTTTGTCCAAAATCATTGAACCACGACCAAATTCAAACTTAAACTGCTTATTCCTAAGATGTATCTATATTATTTTCAAAGTGAAAGGGACATAACTCTGCCAAAAAAATCATCGAACCATGACCAAATTCCAACTTGACCTGCCCATTCCTTTGACATATCCATATGTCAAATTTGAGTTGAATATGTAACACTGCTGGGTAGATAATGAACAGAAACTGTAAATTTCATATTAATTTCAAAGTGAAAGGGGCATTACTCTGCCAAAAATCATTGAACAAAGAACAAATTCGAACTGGGCCTGGGCATTCCAAAAACATATCCATATGTCAAATTTGAGTTGAATGTGTTGTACTGTTGGGGAGATAATAAACAGAAACTGAAAATTTCATATTATTTTCAAAGTAAAAGGAGCATAACTCTGCCAAAAATCATCAAACCATGACCAAATTCGAACTTGACCTGTATTTTCTCATGACATATCCATGTCAAATTTGAGTTGAAAATGTTGTACCGTTGGGGAGATAATGAACGGAAACCGAAAATTTCATATTATTTTCAAAGTAAAAGGGGCATAACTCTGCCAAAAATCATCGAACCATGACAAAATTCGAACTTGACCTGTATTTTCTAATGACATATCCATATGTCAAATTTGAGTTAAATGTGTTGAACCATTGTGGAGATAATGAACGGAAACTCAAAATTTCATATTATTTTCAAAGTAAAAGGGGCATAACTCTGCCAAAAATCATCGAACCATGACAAAATTCGAACTTGACCTGTATTTTCTCATGACATATCCATATGTAAAATTTGAGTTGAATGAGTTGTACCGTTGGGGAGATAATGAACGGAAACTGAAAATTTCATATTATTTTCAAAGTAAAAGGAGCATAACTCTACCAAAAATCATCGAACCATGACCAAATTCAAACTTGACCTGTATTTTCTCATGACATATCCATATGTCAAATTTGAGTTGAATGTGTTGTACCGTTGGGGAGATAATGAACGGAAACTGAAAATTTCATATTATTTTCAAAGTAAAAGGGGCATAACTCTGCCAAAAATCATCGAACCATGACCAAATTCGAACTTGACCTGTATTTTCTCATGACATATCCATATGTCAAATTTGAGTTGAATATGTGCAACCGTTACTAAGATAATGAACGGAAACTGATGATGACGGAATGACAGAATGACGGAAGGACGGAATGACGGAAGGACGGAAGGACGGAATGACGGAAGGACGGAACAGGGTAACACTATATGCCCCGGCCATTACATGGCGGGGGCATAATTATACTTAAAGGTATTTAATTTTCGCGTATGGACTTGTTTTCATTTATTAAGAAACGATCGCAATCATTAAAGTTTGGTGATTCACCAACTTTTAAAAAGGTTGAATGAACAATCTTTCTGAATGAAATGGTAGATCCCCAGATAAATCAGAACCAAAACATGACAGGAAAACAAATAAGGGGGTGTCATTTCACAAACCTCACACAAACATGGGTAGAGAGATAGACAAGATTTTTAAATAAATCGGTATTTGACCACAAGCCCATCTTTTTTTTTTAAGGAAGCACTTGTAAACCAAAGGATTTGGCAATGCATTTATAATTATATATATTAACATCCGGTAAAATGGCGATGCAGAAAACTTTGTGCACAGCAATATTAATTTTTTCATTCAGTCAAATTGATAACAGCACTGTAATAAGGTCGATATGATATCAAAGTTATAGGCAAATTGATGAAAATATAAAATTTTCTTATACCATTTCAATAATTTGATGAAAGCTTAACATGACATTCTTACATATTTATTCTTTATAACACACCTTTAAATTCTTATAAATTTTCAGTCATAGCATATTTTTGAAGGAAAATTTTCAACCCAAACCCTCAGTAACTTAGTGACCCATTATTAACCTCTCCACATTACCAGTCTTTTAGAAATTATTTTCAATATTCAAGTTTAAATTTGTTTTAAATTATTGTAACTATTATTCAAGCAAAGTACTGTCATTGCGGTAACAGGTATTAAGTTTTAGTCACTTGTTCAGAACACCACTTGTCCTTCTTAAAGACTTTATTTTTTCCCGATAATCTTATACTTGAACGCTCATTCAACTCGAAAACTTTATCAAAAACCTTTCTTCCAATTATCAGTTAATCGTAAAAATACATTGGACAACACAACTTCATTTACTTTAAAAAAAACTGACAACGACCTTGTAACATTAATCGGTCAATCATGTATGCAATTATCTATTTAGTATGTTCTAACATTATCCGATCATCAACAGGACGTTTGCTTTTGTGATTTATTAAACCGAAATTAAATCCTTTCCGATATTGAAGTCATTATTTTCAACATTTTGGACGAATTCAAACAGTGTAAGAAGCGTCCTTTTCACGATGGACTCAATGAGAAAATTTGTAATTTTAAGTCGGTATCATAGCGTGTAAACAAGGCTTATAAATAGTCATATAATATACCCAACCAAAAAAGCTTATAAATAATTCAGTCTGAAAAACACACAAGGCCTGTATTATAAGATTAACCGCATTTACAGTTCTATGTCCTTATTTCTAATTTCGACCCCCCATATACTTCTTTTCTTTCCCTTTTCGACAAACTTTCTTTTTGAAAAGGTTATAAATCTAACAGCTGTGAACATACTCTGTAATTATGAAATTGGATATATTTTGTGAACTAGCTTGACCTTAAAGCATTGACCACTGAATCATTAAAGTATGATTTAGATCTAGATAAGTCAACAGTATTAACTGAAACAAAGCTTGTATGTAAAGAACAATATACTTACCATTAGAGTCAATTGTGAACCTTCCAAGACCGGAACCATCTCGTATTGAGTAAGTTACGCCATCACCATCAGGATCATATGCTTTTACAAACATTACTGTCGTACCCACTGGCTCATTCTCACTAACATATCCGTATGCAAAGAAATTTTCAAACACTGGAGCTAATAGGTTTTCATTTACATCCACTACTTCAATATTTATAAAACACACCGATATCAGCGATGGTACACCTCCATCTTGTGCACGTACACTGATATTGTGAACCTGTTGGGTCTCATAATCCAAGCGTTTGATAATCCTGATCACACCAGTACTGGAATCAATTTCAAAGAAATTTTCCCCATACACAAGCTGGTACTGAACTTCCCCGTTTTTACCCTCGTCGGTATCCGCAGCTGTGACAACGGTGACAACAGCTCCAATCGGCAAATCCTCTCGGATTCTGACGCTATAGATATCAGGCGTAAATTCAGGAACAACATCATTAATATCGGTCAACTCTACCAGAACAGTTGCTGTTGAACTTAAACTAATCTGGTCCTCACCTTTATCGGAGGCTCGAACCAGAACAGTATAAACTGGATGCCTCTCACGGTCCAGCGGCTTGTTTACAACAATCATTCCGTTTCTTGGATTAACTGCAAAATGATCAGTGTCTGAAACGATTGTGTACGTTATTTTAGCATTTTTTCCAAGATCTTGATCTGTGGCTGAAACTTGGGTGACAGTTGCATTTCTATTGATGTTTTCTGATATTGTTGCCGAGTAAACTTCCTGCTCAAACTTTGGCGCATTATCATTTTCATCTAGGACTTTAACAGAAATAGAAATATTTGATGACAGAGAAGGTTGACCAAGATCAGAAACTTCAATTAGTAAATTGTATTCATCTCTAATTTCCCTATCGAGTTTTGACATTATGGTTAACTTTCCAGTATACATGTCAATTTTAAAATGTCCTGCAATATCTCCTGACTTTATGACATACACAAGTTTTCCGTTGTATCCTCGGTCAACATCAATAGCTTCAACTTTGGCAAGAACTGTTCCTACTGCCAATCCTTCAGAAACTTCCAAGTTAGTTGGGATGGTGTCATTAAATTCAGGGGGGTTGTTGACTGGTTCAACCTTGGTACTTTCTGGAAATCCGTGATTTGTTTGAGAGTTGGCTTCCCTTGATCGAATCACAAGATCTTGCAACTTTTGAAATATATCAGTTTTTTGACACTGTATGTTGGCAAGGCTGTTTGAAAGCTGTGAGCTTTGTTTTGAATTCACCAGGGTCATTTCAACGTCAACGGGCGAAGATTCATGAATCCCATCATGAGCTACTATACGCAAGTACCGCTTTTCATCTGGCATTTCCCTGAGTGAACAGTTCAGAAAGACTCTGGCAGATTCACGATGCAATGCAAAACAGTTATCACCATTTCCGCCAATTATTCTATATTGTATTATATCGTTAACATCGAAATCTATAGCAGCAACTATGATTATTTCCGTGTTTATCGGAGCATCGCGCGAAATGTATCCCGAACAATCTTTTTTCTCAAACTGAGGGGTATTGTCATTGACATCTTGTAGATTAATTGTGAAAATCATCTCATTCTCTCGTGGATACGGGGTACCCCAATCAGATACCCTTATATTCAATTTATATGTTAACCTCATGGTTTCATAATCAAGTAGTTCTGTTGTTTTTAGAACACCAGTGAATGGCTCAATTTCAAATGGCACATGACGGCTGTTAGTTATAGAAAAGCTGATTTTACCGTTTTCTTTTTTGTCTCTATCGATGGCACTGATTTTAAAAATACTCGAACCTACCGGCAGGTTTTCTTGGATATATATCTCCGACACATTATCAGTGATATCAAATTCCGGTGCGTTGTCATTATTATCTATCACAGATATATTGACAATGCAAGAGTCACTGTTAGCATGATGTGTATTGACTGCATCATATGCTATTATTTTGAGCTTTACATTTGTGACTTTTTCGGCATTGATTTGTGCTGAGGTAGATACTAGGCCTGATATTTGGTTAATTTTGAACAAATTGTCATTATTACCCGATACAATTTCATATCTAACGTCAAAGTTACTGGTTGACAGCTCTGACGTTACAAATGTTACTGGGGTATTTATTGGGGCTATCTCTTCCACGGTAACATTATAAATTGACTTAGAAAACTTTGGAATAGTTCTTGTGTCAAACACACTTACATAAAATGTTTCATTGGCCGATAATGAAGGCTGACCTTTGTCTTCAGCTTTCAAGGTCACATTAAATCCTGGTGTTGGCACAGATGTTTTCTGGGATGGTTTAAGTATAACCCTGTACTCTCCATCCTGTTCTCCCTTTTGTAGCGAAATAGCCCCATCCAAACTACCTTTAACAATTTCAACAGCCCCAATTTTCCCATTATTTCCCTTATCTTTGTCTTTTACATTCACAATAGCTAATATTATTTCCTCTTGTCCTGGCTCAAACAAATTTGGCAACTTTTTAATTGATATGTCTGGGGGAAAATAATTTACTTCTAATACATGAATTTGTAATGTAGTTGGTCTCTTTCTATAAGGCTTGGCGGGCACAGGGCCGCGATCTTGTGCTAACATGTCAATATTATACACCTTTTGAAGGTGGAAGTCAAGTGGTCTCGTTAATGATATTACACCACTTGTTGGATGAATGGCAAAAACATTGGTCCTTTGGACAAAACTGTAATATATTTGTGCATTGATGCCCTCATCCCCGTCATATGCAGACACACGTGCAATGCTTGTATGTAATAGTGTGTCTTCACGTACGCTAACATTGTAAAAATCTAAATCAAACAAAGGTTGAAGATCATTCACATCTGAAACATACACTATAATATTTGTTGTGGTCTCATAAGACACACCTTTGCTTTGGGCGATAGCTTTAATCTGAAGACGGTACTCCGACGTAAGCTCACGATTAATTCTCCCATAACTCCCGGAATGTGTTCGGATTAGAAGAAAATTAAAATTTCCAACCAAGTGATCCTCAACTTTAAAAAGGTCCTCTTCTGAATTAAGAATCTGGTATGATATTTTAACCGGAATATTTTCAGGTACATAAATCCCCATCTTCGAAGCTGGAGTTACGAATGTCTTTCCGAGAGAATTTTCCGGTATTGTCACATTGTACTGATCCTGTGTGAAGTGAAGGCTTGTCAAACTGAAGGAATCTTCTGTTGACACAGCAACCGTTGCTATAGAGAATGTTGTGAGCCATATCAGCCATTTTGTCCATGTTGTCCTTGGCAACAGGACTCCAGTGCTCGACTTCGGCAGCATGGCTCATCTCCTAAAAAAATAAATAAATAAAAATAAAAAATCACAATAAACATTATTACACAATAACAACATTTTCAGGCACATTTATTGTTATATCACTCAGATCTATAAACACATTGTTGCTCTGACAATTTGCCTTTTTATTCCTTAAAATGGGGTGGAGAGGGGGGCTTGGGATTCCCACACATCACAATGAAATAATGAAAGAAAAACCCAACCTGTATTGTTTATTCTCTTAATGATCAAGATAACTGTACAATTACACTCTTAAGTCTTCTTATACAATGATTATCTTAATGGTATTTTTGTACAGTAACTTTTATCTTATTCTAAATAGTACGTAGCTTATCTCTCTAAGTCATTCAGTTTTCTCACTAGTTTTCTTTTCACTAATTTGACACAAAGAAAAATATTTATCAAACAACTTGATAATCAATTTAGCCAGACAAAAAGTCAAAAACTAAACAAAAACACTTTTTTTGACAACAGACATGTACCGAAAAACTTTTGGGGACAAAACTTTTACCTACATAAAGACTTTACAAAAATAAATCATGTAAATGAAAAGGACAAAATCTTAAACAAAACAAAAATTGTTTAAAATCTAACCCCAAAAGTCAATCCCAAAACAATCTATAATACATTTTGTAGAGGGGTCTGGAATGTAAATATTTTCAAGTGTAGTTAGTACATACTGGATAAGAATAAAGATATGAGCCGCGTCACGACAAAACCAACGTAATGCGTTTGCGACCAGCATGGATCCAGACCAGCCTGCGCATCCGTGCAGTCTGATCAGGATCTGTGCTGTTCGCTTACAAACCCTTTTACAAGTAGAGAAACTGAGAGCGAACAGCATGGATCCTGATCAGACAGCGCCGATGCGCAGGCTCACGGGTCTGGATTCATGCTGGTCGAAAACGCATTACGTAGTTAATCTCATGAAGCCAATGTAATAATGGAGGACTATTGCAACACTTTACAGAAGAATTAGACACAGACCAATCACAAGTGGTGGGGATATTGATGTTATTCAGGGGGAAACTTGCACATTTTCTCAGATTAAACACCATCATAGCAGACAAACCATTAATAAAATACTACAATACCATAGTGTATTTTATTAGCAATGTCAATACACTTTTTGATCATTTTCTGTTTGGTTTTTGCCCTCTTGCATCACTTTACTACAGAGAAATGAAAGTTCAAGCTTGCTGTTAGACACAGGTCGTAACATGGTGTCATTCAGACATGACAGGTTCTCTATAATTCAAGAATTGCTTGCCAAGAACCATTACTCTCATTATATAAGATATAAAACAATATTTTTTTGTCTCTTCTGGATTCTTCGTATGATTTATTAGATAAAGTCATACAACATGTTACTTAGAGATGCATTCCGCAAACTGCTTCACCAGTTTAAATAATAAGATTTGGGTTTTTTTTACAAACATTAAAGCCTTAAGGTGGCGATAAAATTGTACCTGACCTAAACACTATAACCAGCAATTCCAAACAGACTGTCCGAACTTTTACACGTGCTATTATTGGCTGTTCCACGTGTTACAATTACATTGAAATCCTCTAAAAAGTAAGTAACAATAGTAAAGATTTCCAAATTTTAAAGCAGGACAAAATGAAAATGAATAAAAATAAATTAATGTAACAAAAATAATGTTGCATTTCCAAAGCATGCAAGAAAACAATTACTGTTCTGTCTGATAATATTGGAACAATTACTATCATAATATAAAGATATCAAAAGAGAAATTATCAACCATGTGGGTTTTTGTCCATTTGTAGCAACCAAAATAAACATATAGGAGAAACTAAGCAGCAACAAATTTGATAAGGAGACCCAAGCAGACAATGAAAATATCCCTTTACACTAACCAGATATGTCTTAGGTGTGCACGAAATGCACATAAATGGTGCATGGTAAAATAGAATGCAAATAACATACTTGTATATCCGATTATTGTAATACTTATTGTCAGCATTTCCCCCTCCTCCAAAAAAATATCCTGTCAGAACATTATAAAATCATTCTCTTTTCACATCCATTCTTTACATTATAATACAAATGGTTTTTGTATCCGTACATTAATTAATAAAAAGTCCTTACAAAATTTACTGCCCATAATACTAGTTGGTATTCTTCATTAATGTATAATAGTTGAAATTTATGTGCCGTATGTTTAATTTATGAATCAGGCAGACATTATTACATAATATTAACGAACACTGATTGAAATCTCGTCACAAATAACTGATGAGGTTTTCAAACATATGCAGTTAACCTGACCCCCCTAGGGCAAACAACATTCAAAGTCATTCACTTTCCATTTACAAAGATAATTTAGTAAATCATCAATTTAAATTAGCAGAATATTTAATCACCGACACACCTGTCCCTATAACACATTTTTTTTATTTTCAGAATATTATGTAAATCTTGTGTGCTTTGAATCCCAAATTAGAAGAAAAAAAGTGAAAATATTTTTATACTTGCATTAATTACCACTAAATTTAAATGCTAGCATAAACTAAGAATAGCTATTAAATAAAAGAAATTGTCATGTAAATATCATTAAAGGATATGTATGACTGGTCAATGGTCAGCACTTTGCCAGGACAGTTATTTTCATAAGGTAATGAAGAGCATAAAGGGTTCAGATGTCTGCCTCTCAACAAAGGGGTCTTCCAGTCTTAGGTTTAAGACCTATTGGATTCTTCGAGTGATACCAGGACTGTGTCAGCACTTAATGGTTTATCAGGGAAGAAGAACAGAAAATGGTTGACAAAGCCTTTAATAAAAGCCCAGTTCACCTAAAAGTTTCTTTAAATTTGTTTATAAGGAACGCAAGTATAAACATTTTCTAATCAATTTCTGTCTAAAAGTTTAAGACCCTGGTCAATTTTCTTACATTATCATCTGCAGTCACAGCTGTATTCCAACCTGTACTTGACTGAACACAATCTACCAAAATGTATGTAAACATACTTTCAAAACATGCAATCTGACATTTTAGTCCATTGATTAAATATTCAAACAATCGACAAACATCATGCTTGTGCCGAGGTCCCCTGGCGAGCACAAGTGACAAGTGCCGACAAAAAAATGATCAACTAAATAAATAAATTTGGTAAACTTCTCACCTCAATGCTATATTTCTTCTATGGTATAGATAAGAAATAATCTTAAGCAAAAAGAATCCAGAGAAAACCTATTAAAACGGAAATTAAAAGTCGTTGGTGAAGGAACAGTTGATAAAATTGAAAGCTAATTTCTCTTTTTTAATTGCGTACATGTACCGTTTTGTATGTTTTCAAATTTACATTTACATCAGATCAAATGTGCGAGACATAAGCCTAACTTTGGTTTTAAGGACTATTAACCACCAACAAAAGCATTAAATCATTACATTTAACGACAATCCTTGAATAAGATCTTTTAACAATAAATAGAAATATGAATCGAGAAGCTTTTAAAGTACATTTCCATAAAGTCCAAAATAATTAAATATACTCAGTACAAAGTCTTTATTTCTTTGACAGGATAGATATGCTGTATTAATATATATACACATCAAATCCTTTAAACTCTTAATATTTAAAAATAATTGGGTGAATCTAACTGAAAATGCTTGATTTTTATCAAAAATGCAGTTAAATGATCTATAATTATGTATAGCTTATCAACAATGAATCCCTCTTTTAATCTGTATCAGTAGTTTCCACTTGAAAGAACACATGTATGTCCGTGTGCAATGCCCAGCGAAGGGTTAATATTATACATGTCAAATTTTTTCCGTCACTTCATGCAAATACAGGATTAATGACACTATCTTTAAGGTTCATGGCCAGTACTTCATGACATCTTTAAACCACAAGGCATTATAAAACATTATGTTTTATACTTCGATACAAGTGAAACATAAGATGACAAAAAAAAACCAACCGACTTTCAACAAACCAGAAACACAAACAACTTATTTAATGTGTCTGGTAAACTGAACCAGCACATATGTTGAATAAAGATTATACATATTAAACATAACAAAACTTTGAGCTTTTCAGTACAACTTCCCATCTATTTAAGGTAGTAAGTCTAGGCGAGTTAGGTTAAGTATCAATTAACTTTACAATTTTTTTAATGAAAATTTATTATCTTTTTATTGCTATATAAAGCCTATGTAAAATTTCAAGATATTTGGAAATAAAACAACTTAATATAATATTTTAGCCTTTATTCTATAAACCAATAAATGAAAGCAAATTTTATGTTCCTATTTGTACAGTAAATGATAATTATCTTAACAAACATAGATAAGTATTGTAATGATTACAACACAGACACAAAGTTGGATATTCTGTAAAAAAGGGGCTTTACAGAGTCTTAATTCAGTTGATTAGTGTTAACAGAGTTTTTATTGCAGTCAGGAGCTGAACAAATAATAATCAATTGAGCAAATTGTAAAATATTTTGAGGAGAGATGGTGTCAAAATCTTTACTGAAGTTAACTTATTACCTATGATGAAAATTTTACAGTAAGTATATTATACTTATCTTCTTCAGCATGATCATAAACAAGAGAAAAGTTTAGATAAAAAGCCTATCAACATAAAATGACTCCCACTACATGTTTGACATTAATAGATAACAGAATCATCTTTAATACTTGGATAGTATATAAACCAAATAAATGTGTTCAAAAATAGTCTATGATATATATACAACTTTAAATGCCTAACCTCAATAAATTTATGCAACTTAAAATGAAAATGTAACAATAATCGATTCAAAATGGATGATAAGAACAAGACATGTTATGAAAACTTATTACATAAAATTATTGTTTTAATAAAATAGTTTCATAATTATACACTTTAAAAAAGCAACTTATATTCCTACAGATCCAAATTACAAAGGAAGTATTTAAAGTGACATGATGCTCATATTTTCATAGTCAAGTTGAGCTGGGTTGACTTTATATTTCAAAAGATTGACTGTCAAAATGGTGTTTCACCAATAGTTGATATTAGAAAATGTTTAGGAGAAAATTATAAATCTGCATAAAATCTAAAAAGACTGCCCCACTCTTTTTATAAAGTAAGGGTTGTAGATAAATTCTAACGTATCGTTACAGATATTTCATTTGGATCTGTGTGTCAATTATTGTTTATGTGAACTTAAATATTAAATTGAAAGGATTTATGGCAATATGAAAACTTATTTTGAGCTTCACTCGTTCACCCACTATATACATTTGGATGGGCATAATGCCACTATATAAAAAGAAAAATCTACCTAATTGACAAATTATTCAACATTTACTATCCCTTAACTGTTCAACAGTGACATCAAAATTATTTCAGTCTCTTTTTTACCTTAGTATCATCAACCCTATTAATTACCTATTGAACCTGTTATATTTTCAACACCTGAAACTCCTTAACCAAAATCATTTGAGCCGTGCCATGACAAAACCAACATAACAGGTTTGCGACCAGCATGGATCCAGACCAGCCTGCGCATCCGCGCAGTCTGATCAGGATCCATGCTGTTCGCTATCAGTTTCTCTACTTGCTATAGGGTTTGTAAGCGAACAGCATGGATCCTGATCAGACTGGATGGATGCGCCGGCTGGTCTGGATCCATGCTGGTCGCAAACCCATTATGTTGGTTTTGTCGTGACGCGGCTCATTTTAACTTATAAAGACATATGATAACAAAAGTGCGTTTAACATGACATGTACATGTATGATTTATGTATATTTCTGTAGCTAGCAACATCAGCTGAAACAATGGCAAATGCCTCAGGCTTGAAATTAGATATTCAAATACTTTCAAACAAAACATTTTATGTTTGACAGACACTTTATTCTCTTTATACTGACACATATTCAAAGATTTGCCAAATTATGTCAATATAATATAGCTAATTAAGAAGTTAAATCTGATATTTGAAAGTTTTATTGGGATACTGTCCCTATATACTTAAAATCTATTTAAATGATTTAATTCATTAAATACAAATTTATGTGTATTATAGTTATTAAAATACTATCTCAACCCTGTATTTTTTTTAACAAAATAGCAGATTATCAGGTACATAATTATGATTTTAAATATAATGTAAAATGAGACAAATTATCTTCTAGAACCTATGAAATGTGTGTGTATTTAAGGGGCAACTAAAACTGGCACACCAAAACCAGTTTAATAGTTATAATAGCCCCATTCTGAATTACCAATTGATTGAATGCCTTATTTATTATGCATTTTTCGTGTAATCTATCGTGATTTTATCATGAAAATTATCGTGATAATGTTTATTTATCTTTTTTTTTATAACTTATTATGTTACATTAGGTGAGCACCAAAGTTTTGAAAGTTACCATGCCCCAAAAATCCTCTAGGTACAATAATCCAAGAAAATATTTATTTCCTTTTGTCTTAATACATCCGTAAAAAGTCACAAAATCCAATATATACAGCTGTCATGTATCCAAACTGACTCCAAGACCGTCCTAAAACTTTTAAATGTGATCATTACCCCACCCACTTTAATTCCCCTTATGTGACAATTAGGGCACAGGTAAGAAAATTAAATCATTTAAAATTCAGCGTTGAGTATAAAAAACATATTCATAAAATCCATAACGCAGAATATTTCTATGCATTCCTTACCTAACAACACACTTCATATTAAAATTCCGCGGTTTATTTCGAATTTGAATCCAATAACACTTCCAGCATACTCTTATTCGACTTGCTTTCTATTTATCAATGAACAAACCACAAATACAGCTGGGCCGAATTACTCCACTGTGTCTGTCGTACTACAAAAAGTAGTTCGAAACTAATTCTCTTTATTCCTAAATAGAAAAAGTATATTTAAGTAAAATTTCATTTCACAGTTAAAAGAATATCTATATTGTATTGATTTTGTCAGCAATAATAATATTATACTCTATTTTTGACAATGCGGAATATTTTTACCCCGGAAGGCGGAGTTTTCTTGTCAATCAAATATACAGGTGTAAACACAGTCGGTATCTTTCGATGCGACACCGTTATACAGGTAAGACACGAGTCGCGGACGCCACGAAAGGGGAATAATCTGTTTGTAGTCATTGTAAGACAGAACGAGTGGTCCTTATACATAGAATAGTGTATGATGTTCTCATTGTTTAATTATGATCAAATTATTTTTATTACTTTATTATTTCATTTAAATTAATTAAATGAATCCAAACTGAATAATTTGACTTAATTTTTTTCTAATCACAGCGTTATGAGTACAGTGCTGGTCCATAGAGGATGGCTGACAACAGAGACGTTTTAAAGTTTTTTTTTTATATAGAAAGGAAGCTACTGCGTATGAAATAAATCAAGAGTCATAACAGAATTATCTCCCTTGCTAAACAAAATTATCTTACGTATTTCTGTGATATTTTTTCTGGGACAATGAAATAACTTGTTTAAAAAAATCAGAAAATTTGCAATCATTATTTTAATTGTGTAAAATGACCTAAAAATGAATAGGTTTGGAAGCTTTTTTAACTCAAATTGGCCGAGAATTGCACAAACAATTGATCATGAAATGAACCCGGAGTACTGTACAGCAATTAACTTACACAAGCAATTTGACAAAAAATGTACGGACAAATACACATCCGAGTGTGTCAGACCCCTTTGCTGTACAGTACTGGTCGGATAGATAACTCCGACGCATATATAACCCCGACTATGGAGCAGAATTTGGGTATTTATTCATTTGACTAGTTGTTTTCATTTGCTTAAGTTTAAATCATATTCCTACAAATTTGATTAATCTGTGAGTTAATCAAAGTTCTTTACTTAAATTTTTTATTTATTCTTTCTTACTATGTTTTAGTAAGTTGTAATATTCTAAAGCCAATTCCAGTACTTCATCTTAATTCGTTTAATTTAATATTAGATACCAATAAATTTACTTTTTTTTTTAACATGTGCTATTTCTACTTATTTAAAAGAAAGTGTGTTTTCTCGAACTTGTTTCTTATGTACAAATGTATTTGTGCAACTCTTATACACTGAAAATAAATTTGTATGTAGAGGCTATAAGAATTGTTGTTATAGAGATTTATCCATATTCTAACTTTATGAAATTATTAACATTAAACAACCTTAAGCGAAATAAAACTGACTCATTTCAATAAGAAGAACAGCAGAACAAATAAAAACTAGAAACCACGTGATTAATATTTGCTTTCTGTGTCCTAGCACAAGTAAAGACGTCGTGTGGCCATGACTTAAACTAGACCCCCTGTTCCCCCTCTACAACCCAAAACCCTTAAAAAAAATTTATGAAAAAAAAATTTTTATGACTCATAAATATTGTACTGTAAGACAATATACTTATGTACTGTACTGTACAATATTTATGAGTCATAAAAAAAATTTTTTCATAAAATTTTTTTAAGGGTTTTGGGTTGTAGAGGGGGAACAGGGGGTCT
>NW_026863065.1:0-13176 GCF_026571515.1 Ruditapes philippinarum | reverse complement strand
AACAATAATTTTGCCCTTTTTGGAAAAAATCTTTTTGAGAGGAAATTTTTCTATAGACTACCAAGTTATAACATAACATAAATTGTTGCCTTTGTAGAAGGAATATTGCTGGTGCGCCAAGAAAAACTCCATTTCTCCGCCATACAATCTTCAAAACAAATGAAGCGTAAAACAAACTTTTATTATGATACTTTATATAATAATGTCAATTTTGTTAAATAATTGTAATTTACAAAACATTCATTCTGCTTTTTAAGCAAAAATATTTCCAAATATTTTCGAAATAAACAAAAAAAAACCCAAATTTTCTACAGTTGCAAAACGACCTTTCGCATGCTTTTTTGCTAAAGAAGAAACAAACTTGTTTCAATAAAGGTCTCATTCGGAAGAACATTAGTTAATATATATTTAAGTGAATGAGCGGGAATCGAACGATTAGTTACGAATGACCGGTGGCGACATTTCAACTGCATTAATTCATGTTTTAATCTTCATAAATTTACAATGAAATTTCTTGAATTCATGATTTCAACTTCTTGAATTCATGATTTCAACATCTTGAATTCACGATTTCAACTTCATGAATTCACGCTGTAACACAATTTTATTTTGGTTTTATATCATAAACATAATGCTCAAATTAAGATTAATCAATTTTGTAAGTTCAAAAAAGCATTATTTATAAAGATATTACCGAATTTAACATTTAATGGAAATAAATGGAGGTAATGAAAAATTGTTTTCTGTAAAGTCTAAGTCAATTTATCCAATAAGAAATGAATGCATAAATGATATGTACAAATATTTGCAGTACAAATGTTACATATTCTTTGATGTTTGACACTTGTTTTCTAAGCATAATTATATACATATATATGAGTTCTCTTAAGTCTGGTGTACATCCTTAATTACAACATACAAGATCATTCAACTTTCAGCTTCGTGAATTAACGCTTTAAATTTCACGAAGATGTCTTACAGATAATTTGACAATGTATATATCACAGGTGTACACATTTACCTTTATCATCCCTATAACATTGTAAGTGACTAACAGTGACGCTATCTCTTCACAGTTTCCTCTTTACTATTCCTTTGTTATTTAAATGATTTTCTATGAGGAATTCAAGTTTGACCAATAGGGTCAATCAAACAATATATTTTGAAAAAGATAGGATTGTCCTATGTACGTTTTGTTTTTATAACCTTAACTTAAATCATAAAATTAATTATAATAAAGAAATAAATATATTGCTGCAGCCGGAAGCTGATTTGATTTGCCATCACCTGGCCTCAGATCTACGAGACTCTACCGCTGAGACAATCCAGTTCCCTAGACTTAAGGGAGAGCTCTTGTGCCTCGGCGACATATAAACGGTTATATGCAATATAACCGTTAACACTGAGTCATATATAACCTGTTTAAACAATCTGTATAACCCAAAACAGCCAGATTGTTTCATATTTAGAGCGAAAACTGCTATTATTAAACACTTTGCAAGTAATTTGCAATTTCTTTCACTTTTTACATTCACACGCATTAACTTTAATATATTTGATTAAATCATCCCTTTAAACGAAGCAATGCGTAACTATATACACCCGGTTACGGATCATCTATGATGTGTTTCATAAGTTGTTGCATATGTGATCATATTCGAAATGGATTTAATTCAGCTGGTATGTTATAATTCTTGTTATCATAAATTAAAATAGTTTTCCACCGAAAGCTTATACATGTTATTGTATTTCTTTCAAATATTAACTAAATTGTTGTGTGTCAGTCTTATAAAAATAAACTATAACATAGAATGCACTAAAAGAATGATAAACTGAGTTTAGATTAAAATGTTAGGCAGTGGTATAAATGGTAGTTTATGTTACCATTGGTCTAAGAATGTTGATACCATTGTTAATACCCAGAAGTCTACTAGTATATTTAGCATACCATTAAAAAGGCAAAATTTGTCTACAGTACGTGGACTCCATTTTAATAAACTAATTTCAAGTTTGTCTACAAATAAAAAAATATATAGTGATATATTATAATGGTACGACTGGCTTGTCACAGCTCCATAGCCCGTGAAATTGTTACCCGCATGGTTACGATAAGTCATATTTAGCCTAAAAATATAACATTTATATTGACTGGGCCTGAGCAAGCTTTACTTTACTTGAACTTTTAATTAAAACAAATACACACACATTTCCGATAAGAAGCAACACTTTTAAAACAAGAGGGCCATGATGGCCCTGAGGTCGCTCACCTGTATAAAGGCACCCGGGGTGGGCCAGTTTAAACCCCAGAGCTTTTATTTGAAAAAATTTGGAAGACACCCATAAAAAATGTTTCACAATGTAAAGTTTTTACTACACACATACAATGAAAAACAACATATCTATCCCTTCCTTGCGCCCCCCGGCAGGGCCAATTTTGACCCAGGGGCTTTTATTTGAACACACTTGGTAGACACCCATAAGAAGATGTTTCATGCTAAACATCTAAGCTCTAGCTCATTGGTTTTTTTTAAAAGAAGATTTTTTAACGTTTTCACTATACACATATAGTTAAAACCAATGACACCCCTGGGGCAGGGGCAATTATGACCCTAGGGCTTTTATTTGAACAAACTTTGTAGATAATTACTAGAAGATGTTTCATTCTTTATATATAAACTCTAGCTAATTGGTTTTTTTCAAAGAAGATTTTTAAGTGTTTGCTATACAAATTTAAGGAAAATCAATAACACCCGGGGCAGGGCCAATTTTGAATCCAGGGCTTTTATTTGAACAAACTTTGTAGACACTCACTAGAAGATGTTTCATGCTTAATATCTAAACTCAAGCTATTTGGATTTTCTTCAAAGAAGATTTTTTAAGTTTTTGTTTTATACATATAAGAAAAATTAGTGACCCCGGGGTGGGGCCAATTTTGACCCAAGGGCTTTTATTTGAACAAACTTGGTAGACACAAATTAGAACATATTTCATGCTAAATAGCTTAGCATTAGCTCTTCGAGTTATTTAAAAGAAGTTTTTACAATATCCATGAAGGGAAAATAAATGACCCACCTGGGGCCGGGCCAATTTTGACCCCAGGGCTATTATTTGAACAAACTTGGTAGACACTCATGAGGAGATGTTCCATGCTAAATATCTTAGCTCTAGCTCTTTGGGTTCTTCAAAAGAAGATTTTTTAAGTTTTTACTATAAGCATATAGGGAAAATCAAAGACCCCCTGGGGCAGGGCCAATTTTAACTCAAGG
The DNA here is from genome assembly GCF_026571515.1 of Ruditapes philippinarum. Taxonomy (NCBI): domain Eukaryota; kingdom Metazoa; phylum Mollusca; class Bivalvia; order Venerida; family Veneridae; genus Ruditapes; species Ruditapes philippinarum. The sequence goes on along the minus strand of NW_026863065.1, from coordinate 9,910 downwards.
GCTTTCATTTGAACAAACTTGGTAGACACTCATTAGAAGGTGTTTCATGCCAAATATCTAAACTCTAGCTCTTAGGATTTTAAAAAAGAAGATATTTAAAGTGTTTTCTTTCGGTTGCTATGGCAACCAGAGTTCTGCATGGAATTAAATTCTTTGAACAATTTTTAAAGGTAAACACCAAAGAACCATTCCTATGAAGTTTGAATGAAATTGGCTTAGTGGTTTATGAGGAGATGACATTTAAGGTAAAAGTTTACGGACGGACGGACGACGGACGGATGCCGGACGAAAAGCGATTGCAAAAGCTCACCCTGTCACTTTGTGACAGGTGAGCTAAAAAGTCACACAGACTTATATTTTCTCAACATGATAAATCATTTTAAGATACGATTCGTAAACTTCAACATTTCATCATTTAATATATCAAACCATACCTTCAAAAATGACTTTCTTTTAATGATTTAGGGTATTAAAGTTTAAATGTCTTCAAAATTTGAGTAACGTCATCAGCCGTTCGCTTCTTTTAATGATAACATCGACATCCACTCATCAGCAAGAATGAATAATGCTTAAAAACATTCAACGAAACAATTTTCAGAACTTTTGTGCTACAGTTACTATGAAATATTCAAACTTTTTGTTTATTTAAAATATTCTTTAATTCATGGTACTTTCTTATAGATCTCATACTTTCGAAGTCCATATACACTTCAATAATTTCTAGATTTTCCGCTATATATAAAATGATTTATTTTACAGCATATGAATTAAAAGTATGATTAGTAAGTTTGTGTGCGAGTGTGATTTGACTTTTTCTCAGTCCCAGTTCCACATGAAGTGCCTCAATGCGCATCTTGTTTAATATGCTTTTCCGCTCTTCACGATAGACACCACAAAATAATGTTCATATCTAGTAAGCCACATTGAATTCACCAGAGCACAGATCAACCACCACATTGTTCCTGGGCAGCCTATCAAGCAGTTTACCAATACTAGCTGCCTTCACTTTCGCAAAGAATTGAACTTTTTGTACATGTGTGTGTTTTTATCTATCTCGTGCGCGCGAGATACTATGTCGTGGCCACGAGTTACCAAGTCGTGGCCACGAAATAATTCAGTTGTGGGAACAATATACTATGTCGTGGCCACGTGTTACTACGCCGTGGCCACGAGATAATTAAGTCGTGGCCACGGGATACTATGTCGTTGCAATGAGTTACTTAGTCGTGGCCACGAAATAGTTAAGTCGTGGGAACGAGATACTATGCCGTGGCCACGAGATACTATCTAACATATCCCCAATTTTGAGTCTAATAAAAAACCATTAATTATATAAAATGCATTACTTTCAGATTAAATCAAAACATGGCATTGATATCTTCCCTTTCCTTCATTTTTTTAAATTTTTACATCCATGTTAAAACGAAGACGGAGAATGTGAAATAGATAAAACAAGATATCAAAAATCTGTTTAAGGCAATGTTAAATGCATAAATTTATCTTATCCATGATATTTCGTAATATATGAAAATTATATTTAAAGAAATTTCACAAATGGACGGCGTGAACGTAATGCCTCGAATGACTATATTTTATCAACTTACACGTATAATCGTGCATAATTACCGCGAAAACTTTAACCATTAAAAACACGAGGAATTACCATATATGGAAAGACATGGTGTATGCACCGAAAATAAATACATTTATGCTCTTATTCGATGTTCTCAAACGAGCATAAATTATTTATTATCCTCCAACATACACCTACATTCAAGCATGCAGCTTTAAAGAAAAACATAACATAAAACAAGGTTAGAGGGCATGCCGTTAAGCCGTCGAAAAATAAAGAAGGGGAAATCAAAAAGAATAATCATTGAAATTTAAAAATGTAAAATAAAATCCTGTAACAAGATTAAAGTTAAGTATTTAATTATTGAAACATAATATAAAACGACCAAGGCAATTCAATTCTTTAATGTGAAAGATAATATAGTAATTTTCAAAAGAATTTAAAATTCCTAAGTTTTGTGTAACTGATATCTTTTCCGAAAAGTTTTCAGCAACAGAACCGTTTTTTGCTTTATCACTTTGCCACCTTCCATGCTTTTTAAATAATCTGTCTGAAATGCCATGTATAGCGATGGCGGTAGCACCACCGCGTCTTAAACTGTGTGTGCCGTATAAATCAGGATTCAAACCTAATTCTGACAGTACTTCCCGGAATAATTCCCTAAATCTTGTGTATGATAAACCAAAGTTGTTTCTAAACATATGTGTATTTTTGCTCTTGTGTAAAGAAAGTTGTCGAAATAGAAATAAATCATCGCTACTTTTAATGTTCCCTTTTTTAAAATAAAGGCTTAGCGTATTATAAGGACAGGTTACTTTTCCTGTTTTCGCAATGAGGACATTCTGTCCTTTGTTTGTCTGATCTGTTTTACTTGATCTTATAAATAACTGCAGATGATCTTCTTTGAATATTACGTCAGAACATTTCAAATTTCTTAATTCTGAAATGCGAAGAAATCCGGCAAAACCTATTACAACAAAAGTTAATGTCCTTAATTTGTACAAATCTACTACGTCAGGCGGAAAGAATGTAACATTTTTGTAATATCTTCAGATGTCAAAGCTTTTTTCTTATCTACTGGTGAACCGCACAACTTTTTTGCAGCAGTTAAAACTGAATTAACCGTTTTTGACTCACATGGGCTTTTTACGTCACTAAAATCATGCGACCATTTCAATGCATTAAAGCTATGTTCAATTACTGCGTACGAGTTCTCTTTTTGAATCAATGAAACTAGAAATAAAGCAATATGAAAATCCAAAGCGGGATATATTATAGCTATTTTCATCTGGTTGCACCATGCAACATGCAATCCATTTTCTGAAGTAAGACGAATATTGTTTCCTGGTATTGTCAGATTTACTCTGAAGCACTATCTCGGGTAATTTATCTGCTAGATCTTTTAAATTTGGATTTCCTTCAGATAAATGATGAAGATCTTTCCGTATGCCAAATTTGAAAATATCTGAAAAAATGTAAAATAATAAACCAATAAAGCATGCTGGGAAAACTTGAGTCCATTGACCTATTTTTTATTTCTTTTTTATACACCTTTTTTTTCATTTCTACAACTTTCAGGTCTTAATTCATTTTTTTTCTTTCTTTCTTTCATTCTTTCTTTTTCTTCTTTCTTTTCTTTTCTCGACAAAACCAATTAATTGTCGCTATTCATTTCCACAACTTTCCATTACAATATTCATCCCATATCTTTTCTCCTTTATCTTTTCCTATACACTCTTTTATTTCTTGTATTTTATATATATATAAACATGTATATCACATGAATGTATCGTGTAAACAATCTTTTCAACAGGTCAATGAATTCAAGTGAATTACAATACGCATGCTCGATAACACAAATACTTCTGTGTGTCATTTAACAAAAACGAGAAAAACACGTGGAAGTCTGTATTAAAAACATTCAAGTTACTAAAAATAGAAATAAAAAACCCGAGAAAGGCGGAGCAAACTATTTATAAAAACAAATTCAATTCTTATTTTGATCGGGCATCAAATTTAATAGCTAAAACAGACCCGTTGAAACGGCCAGATCCAAACAAAGATTTTTTATTATTGCCGGGTATAATGATTTCTGAATTGTTAAACTCTAAAGCATCTGAAACATAATCTCTCCAAGTGCAAATTTCGTCTGCAAAAACAAGAGGCCAGAAAGCAGCCGAAGGCCATTTCGGCACAATCAAAGTACCTGAAGCCTGACAGTCAATTAAATGCAAAATACATTTGCTTGCTAAACACACGGGTGGAACTAACCAATTATTTTCTCCTAGCCAATTTTGAGACAACGCGTCAATAGCCTCGCTTTCTGGATTCCAAAACTTAGAATTGAAACGAATTATTTTTCTGTTATCGACATTAGCAAAACGGTCAATAGTAAATGGCCCCCATAATGAGTTTATAAAACGAAAGAAATCATCGGACACGCACCAATCATCTTCATCAATTAGACGAGAAAATAAATCGAACGTATTCTAGAGCTAATTCTTCATCCTTAAAACGCATTTTTTCTTTCCAATGTATTGATTAATATGCCTTTAATCTAAAATTAATCTTTTCTTGCCAGAACGATTCACAGAAACTGTGAGAAGATTTACTACAAAGGGCTTAAAAGGCACATCTAAAACTCTCCCAGATATCAACAGTTCCGAAACGGCGTCTAAAACAATAGGAATGTTTTGTAAGGCCGACTGATTATTTTTCAAGCATACTGAAACTGGGGTGTGAATAAAAGGAATTAAGTAACCATCTCTGATAACGCTTTTATATAAATGCTTGCGCCTATCTTATCCCAAAATTTTATTTTTTGTTTTAATCTGCCTTTTACTAAATTTATTTTTTGGAGAAAACTGTCTTTCTTTTAACTCAAAAATACCTTTTGTTCGCTGTAAGAATGAAAAGATAAATTATACTCAACTTTCAAGTCTATCATTTGATCCTTGGAAACGTCGACTTCACCGTTTCTTGGGTTCCGACTCTGAGTAGACTGCACCTCCGTTGGAATTCCGGATAAAGATGTTGTGAGGACAGGTAGATCGGTAGTGCCCGAACTTGCCACAGGCAAAACATTGGTCTGTTGGTCTTGGACCGTAGAAAGGTGGCTGGCGCCACTTGTTGTTGTATGTGAAGGGACGAAAATTGCTAATCCCTGGATTATGAGATGCCATAGCAAATCTGTTGCCGACAGACCTAGAAAAATTGTAAACGTTATAAGGAGAATAACGTTGAGCAGAGTTGAACTTGGTAAATGACTTTCTCCATTCACCCCGTTCTTTTAAATCGCCAAAGCCGACTTCTCTGCGTTTCTGATTTTCCTGCTATCCTCGTCGTCGCTTGCCAAATCGTCTTGTTCGTATTCTTTGACGACGAGCCAGCCTGCCGGAGATTTGTCGCTAATTTGATCAGTTTGACACGGTGATTAATTTTCTTCTGAATTTTCGCACAAATGTCACTTATTTCACAGTTTTCTAAAGGATTTGTAAGACATTCCAAGTTCTGAACGAGAGAAAGCAACTCACAGTTATAGTCAAGTTGATCTTGTAGAGCTTTTGACTTGAGAGTCGTAGATTTCACGGCTGGCGGAATAGGAGCGTTGACAAAATCTCTCTTTATTTCGGAAAATTGCTCATCAAAGTACGCCTTTAGTTCGTCAAAATCCCTGGACATGATTTCGAGCGCAGAAAAAAACAAATTTCACAAATGGACGGCGTGAACGTAATGCCTCGAATGACTATATTTTATCAACTTACACGTAAAATCGTGCATAATAACCGCCAAAACTATAACCATTAGAAACACGAGGAATTACCATATATGGAAAAAATAGAGTGAAATAAGAATCCCTAAAGAAAGCCCAACACGGCAAAATTGAAAATGTTGCAGGCTCGGTTTGATTGAGCCTATTCATGGACGGTACTGTTAAGTGCAAACTACCGTCCACGCCCCCTAGCACCGGCTTAAGACACGGTGTATGCACCGTAAATAAATACATTTATAAATCAGGTGAAGTAGCGGTATAGAACTTGTCCAGTTAATAGCGAAAATTCCTATGAATAGTGCAATCTGATTGGTTATTTATCTCGTGCGGTTATTTTCAGCACAAGGCCAGAAATTTGTAAGCATGCTGTTTTGGATATAGACTATTTATCTCGAACACAATTGAATAGATAATTACTTACCGTCTGTCTATTGTGATTTTTACAACGACATGTATTTACTTGTACGGCTGTCGACGGTTGAACGGCTGTCTGCTAATTTGATTGTACGGTGTGTTAAATGCTTTTTGAGATTAACTCACCGAATGTCTGTAGTTTATCATTAAGCAAGAGGTCGATTTATGTTCAAAGTCGTTATATAACGGCCCAGTCAATTGATGTCAACAAAAAGTACATTTTTGCTTTAAAATTCGATCTTTTTACGTAGAAACTGGTCCACTATTGTACATTCATTCTTGCAAACAAAACTCATTTTTGAGTAAATTGTGCATTATTTGGTGGAAATTGGTTGAAAATTAATAAAGATATATGGAACATAATCAAAATAAGACCTGGTGATAGTTCCGCCCCTTTTCTTTATTGATAGTATTTACGGATAAAGTTAAAGCAACAACATTCTTTTGTGGTTTCCTGAAAATATGATGTTTTAAAACATTTGGAATTAACATGTACATGTATAACACATACTATCCAAGCCAAGCATCGACTACCCGTGTTTCCTTCCACTTTTGATTTAAATAATTATCTTAAATGGACATCATTTAGAATTAAATAATGTGGATTGTTCAACAGTGATCAAATTTTCCTTAAGTATTACAAATACTGATAAAACAATAGAAATGTATCATTTGGATATTCTTAAAAGCTATTGCTTGATATACTTTAAGTTCTAACTAAATTTAACTACTACGGAGGTTTATAAGAATAAAATTTGAATTTTGCATAGAAAATATAATTATCTGCTGATCGACTGTATTAGGTTTAATGATGAATTTATTAGACAAGTTATATTAGACTATATTATATGAGCCTCTCGCGAGCATAATATTGCGCTATTCAATGAGTTCAATAAATTAAGCATTGAATCTACACGAATATTATATTTTATAATATTCGACACAAAAACGGTTTACAGTTCAAGAGAATCATGGATGCATCTATACTGTAACGTTAACATTTATCTCACCAACCACCGCGCAGGAATGTAATAAAGCTATTTATCACATAGCCGTGCCGAAATTTGCGACTCCGTTAAAATGGATATTTGCACGGGAGTGCATATATAATGACATAACGTCATTTACGATGAACAAACAGTGTAAAGGCGCGCTAAATTGTAGCGTTACGTAAATATATAGGCGCGTTTATGAAAAATTATTCGTTTGCAATTTAAACTATCTTTGTTAATTAAAGTAGGTGTGGGTTATTTCGCCACAAATCGGAAAAGACAAAATTCGCCTAAATATGATACTTTTATATCCTAGCTTTTTTATTTTACTTTATATGTGTTTTCGTGCATTTATTCTCTATGTTCATGTATTTTCAGGGGCTTCTTTTGACCCTTTACTGCATGCATGGATTGATGTCGTACCCATTTCATTTCTTTTTTATATCTTTGCAGAAAACATTTTTGGTATGGGCTTCAATATGCGGCCTTTTGAAGACAACTTGCGGCGTTACAGGTTTGTTAATTAATTAATAAGCATTATAACATTTGCTTTTTAATGATGCACCATTTAAATGAAGCTATTATTAAGAGACGTCACTGGATCTCGGGTTATTCTAATTATTTTAGGCAACTATCATGAAGAAAATATAAATGGAACTCCAAATACTCTAATTGTGTACCACATCAATTAAGTCATTATTAAAAGATGCAATGGAATTCGGATTATATTAGTTATTTAGGCCATATCAAATGCAATGGAATTCGGAATATTTTAGTTTTTATGCCATATCAAATGAAGTCATTATCAAGAGATAACAATGGAGTTCGGATTATTTTAGTTGTTTAGTCCATGTCAAATGAAGTTATTTACAAGAGATAACAATGGAGTACGAATTATTTTAGTTGTTTAGGCCATATCAATTTAAGTCATTATTTAGAGATTACAATGAAGTTTGTGTTACTTTAGTTGTTTAGGCCATGCCAAATAAAATCATTATTTAGAGATAACAATGAAAGTTTGGGTTATTTTAGTTGTTAAGGCCATATCAAATAAAATCATTATGGAGAGATAACAAAGGAGTTTGGATTATTTTGGTTGTTGAGGCCATGCCAAATGAAGTCATTATTAAGAAATAACAATGGAGTTTGGATTATTTTGGTTGTTGAGGTCATGTCAAATGAAGTCATTATTAAGAAATAACAATTGTGTTCTGGTTATTCTAGTTGTTTAAGACATATCAAATGAAGTCATTATTAAGAGTCGGGTTATTCTAGTTGTTTAAGCCATGTCAAATAAGTCCTTATTTAAAAAAACATCCACAAAGCTTAAGCTATTTTTACTTACTTAGACCATTTCAATAAATCTAGCTTTTATAAATATACCTGTGCGTCAATAAAACTCGGGATATTCTACTAATCTAGACCATTACAATTACGTAATTCTTTACAGACGTCCAAATATAGGACTACCAGGGTTAATCTAATTATTTAGGCTATCTTAATGTAGTCAATCGTGTCGCCAGTGGTTTCTAATTGTTTGGCCTGATCATATTAGTAAAGTCATCATCTAGAAATGATATAAGGTCGAGTCATTTAAATGAAAACATTGTTAGCTGGTGTCAACAGAGCACAGAGTTTTCTAATTCTTTGGTCCGGCCATATAAATCAAGTCGTTGACAGACTTATATAGTTTAGCTCATTATGGACGGTACTAACGTCAAAGGTTACACAGTATTCTCATATAGTTTTCGCTGCGCTGAAGATTTGAGCATTTATATCCAACGTTTTACAAAAATAGTACAGTAATATTGTGATGGAATCTTAACATCTCTTGACCTTTTTAGCAATCTTATATTAATCCCTTATACCAATCTATTAACAATCGCTAAATTTCGGCGGCGCATTGCAAAGATTACACCCCAATATTTTTTTTAACATCAAAAGTCGCGGAGTACAATTATTTTAGACCTTTCTTGTTTCCACGATGATTATTGAAAACTGACAAGGTGTACTGAATACCACACTGTACATGAATCAGCATACCACTAGATCTTTATACTTAATAATGAAAGCGTTGTTGGCCGTCTCTGTCAAAATGACTGAATCGTTACTTTTATTTGGTTGCACACCAACACTTTGAAGATAACAATTATGGCAACTTTTGAGCTTTCCTGGTAGCGGATAATCTCAAGTGCCTCTACATGAATTTAGAGAGGCAGACACCTTTAAGACTTGAACCACCATCATCCAGCAAGCTAGCTGGAGAGTGTCCTTACACGAACAATCCAAAGTCCCTACCGGGATTCGATCGAACAGGAGTAAGTTGCAAGTGGATTAAAGTCAAATTAGAATTATACCCAGTTTTGATGTAAACTAATCACTAAAATGCTAAAATGTTAAAATCATTGCCAACAAATAAATACTGCAAAAAGCCTCGTTTTGACCATACTGGTTTCTTATCTAATGTCAGAATGCTTGTTATGAATACCCTGTAATTATTCTTTTAAATTTACATCAAACAAACTGAAAATGTCAAGAGAGGTAGAACTTTAAACCTTTAACTTCATGTCTTGTACATTAATTATGTTTAATTGGTTTGTTTAATTTGGTTTACGTCGCACCGAAACAGTATGGGCCATATGGCGACGTTCAAGCTTTACTGGTGGAGGATCACCTCGGGTGCCCTTCCGTGCATTATTTCAGGTATGAACGGGCACCTGAGTAGAGCCACTAGCGTTCGTAAGCCAGCTGGATAGCTTTCTTACCTGAAAGAATCCAAAGTCCCTGTCAGGATTCGAACCCACAGCGGTAAGGGGCAAGTGGTTTGAAGTAAATAACCTTAACCACTCGGCCACGGACGCCATTTATTATGTTTCAATTAACATTATTATACATGTTTATATCATACGATATAATAAACCATATTCTATTTGATAGTAAAGTATATGTGCTTGCCTTCACAAGTGACCGGAAGTGAGTTTAAATTCACAGTGAGGCTGAGGAAAGATGGTGATAATACTATAATAGGGATTGCAGCTGTAGCCTCGAACATAAACCCAAACGCAGACAATACACCAGCAGGTATTGTAACTGACATTCTTTAAGTGATTTGGCCTATAATAGACGGTCTGTAATACAATAGATAATTATTTTTAAAAC